>NW_015405643.1:0-2639 GCF_001527695.2 Protobothrops mucrosquamatus
CAAGGGCTCACCATCTGCCATTAGCTTTCAGGTGGAAGAGGAAAGGTTCATGCTATGTCAAAAATCTACACTGTTTACCAATTTCTTTTCTTCCTACTTTACAGCCTGGTGCTTCAGATTTATTTTGTCTTTCTCTCCATGTTGACCTTACGTGTGGCAGAGGGCACTACTTCCATTCTTCTGGTTTTCTGCCCCTTTTCATCTCTCTGTAGCCTCCTTGGCTGCTTGAACCTTTCATCTTGTTGTCTTAATTTGGGATTATATGCAAGTCTGGGAGAAGCCAGGGAAGCTGGAGATGGCCAGTGGGATAAATGCACAGCAAAGGACAGGAAATTCATATATAGCCCTTCTCATTGTATACACGAGAACGTCTCTGAATTTTTCTCCTTGTAATGATCAAAAGCAAATGCCCTTCCATCAAATGCAGTGCAACCTGGAGGAGAGGGAAATGTAGAGGATTTTTTTTAATCCAAACTAAATAAGGTGGGATTAATGCCTAGCCTGGAAACAAAAGAAACCACGAGGATATTTCTTCACAAGCACCTTCACTGCATCTCCACAGGTCCACTTTTTCCTGCCACTGCAGTTCCCCCGTGCCTGTCCTCTTGATTCTCCCCAGGAAAAATGCATCGTTAAAAAAAATTATGATAGCCCCATGATTATAGCATAGCCAGCCCAGTTTGGTTTGCAGTCTTAATTTTCTTAGATTGCAAGGGACAGCTGCGTGTAATAAATCAAATCCCATAAAATAAGTTGCCAAGCATCCTTTATGCTGTCTGCCAGGCTGAGATACTAACGTTTTAGGACAGCAGTGGGGATTATCTAAATAATACTTTGTGTAACCCCCTTTCCTCCTTTCTCCTGCTCAGTCGCATTGGTTTTCCCAGCTGCTATCACAACACTTTACTCATTTACAGCATCTTTCGTTTTGCTTTTCTTTAAAGAAAAACCCAATTGCAACAATAAGTGGAATAAAGTACGGGACAAAATTGCGCAGTTTTTTTAAAGAAACAGTAATGCCAACCATTGAGATAAAAAGTAAACAGCAATCAAGGCAACAGATAAAATCTCCAAAAGGCCCCAACTAATAGATAAGTGCTCGGTGAAAACATATCAGAGGGGAGGGGAGCTATTTAATCTTTGGGAAGATTATTCCTGAAAATGAAGATTATTCCTGAAAACCAGAAGAGAAGAATGCCCTACTCTTGGATCCACAGATGAGTGACTATCAGCATAGCAGTCTGGTTAGTAGGGCAGCTACTCCAGAGCTAAAAGACTATGTGACCCTATACTGAAATAGCCTGTTGCTTATAAACCCGGACCTTGAAGAAATGTTATGATTTAAATTTTGAGCTAAGTCTTAGGGGTCCGTGGCCATGGTCTGTGGTCACAAATGGTATTTAAGGAGGTCCATCGTAAAGACAAGATTGGGAATCACTGACTTAGTATTTAACAGGAAGTATAAACAGTAATGTTTTAACACCCTATTCTGACTAGGGTGACTATCTCTTTCTCCATACTGGATTGATTAGTCCAGACACGTCAAACTCGCAATGTCACGTGAGGTAGCATGACATATCGGAGCTTTTTCCCCATTGTCGGCAATGGGGTGGGTGCAGTTTTGTCGTGACACATCAGGCCCATGGGCCGGCAGTTTGCCACCCCTGGATTAGTCCTTTGAAGAGTCTCAACCAATCATGAGTGGAGGAAATACAAAAATATGAGACCAAGAGAATTTGTCTATCGGCTGATAACAATCAAGTCAAATGAGGTCGTGGCAGGCTAGAAAGAGACGCTGGGATTCAACTCACACATCATATTTGGACAGAACATCACAGTCACCTACAATACTGCGCCAAAGTAACATCTCCTGCTTTCTCTTTCTCCTTCTACGTGCAAAATAATGCTTTCGCGCTTGAGAAAGAAGATAGCTAAATTATTCAAAAAATATCCTCATTTTTACCATCTTCTCAAGCTATGACAGCTACGGATCAACTTGGAGTTATCCTTCAGGCTGAGTCTTTCTCTGAGCATTCCTATCATGTTCATCTCCGCGTGCATTCCTTCTCTAAGGGTGTGCTGTTAAGACACCAGCTTCCTCCAGTTATTCTTGCATTCTGCTGTAGCCCCTTGTGAAAATAAACAGCCAGGACTTCAAGGCAGAGTTCTGCTGGGCAAAACTTCAAGGGACTGACTTGGTTTGAAAGTGATTTAGAGAAGATATGAAAAGAAGGATTTTTTACTTACGAAAAAAGCTAAGCGCTATTTGCCACAGTCCCATAGATGCTTTTTCCCAAAAGGCCACTGGACTTTCTTGGTCTCTTTCTTTGAAAACATTTGGCTTCTCATCCAAGAAGCTTCTTCAGTTCTAATTGATAGGTGGGGAATGAAAGGATTTATATATGTATGTATGTTTGTATGTATGTACGTATATATATACAGGCAGGGCTTTTTTTCAGCCGGAACGCGGCGGAACCGCGTTCCGGCACCTTTTTCCGGGCCGGCCGCACCGGGCGCAACATCTGGGGGGGCGCGCTCGCACTCGCAGCTCTCTGCCCCTGCCTGGCTCACAACCGCGGCCATAGGGAGGCTCGGTCGGCGCGCCCCTGGCCCGTTTCCTAGGCGACCCTGCCCGAGCA
>NW_015405644.1:0-2638 GCF_001527695.2 Protobothrops mucrosquamatus
TGAAGCCTAGGAAACAGGAATGCTGATTTACCACCAGGTTATCAAGTACTCAGAAGGAGAGGGCTGGCAGCACAAGCAAAGGACAACTAATGACTTAAAAGCCAGCCATCACCACACCCCAATCAACATCTAAAAAGCCACATATAACAGGCACCATATAAATACCACACAAAGAACGGCACGCATTCTGCTGGAGAGAGGTTCCCCGAGGATGGGCTCCAGCATGAGTCCAACAGCCCAGAAGACAAAATCTCTCGTCCCAGTGACCGACCCAGATTGGATCCCGCAGAATGGCTAAAATTAATTAAAATACATTACAGTATTAACAACACAGAACAATCACAACATCATGTAAACAAAAACAGCATAATTTAAAAATCACTTTTAAAAATTCTCAAGGGTAGGCAACCTTGGCTCTTTTATGACTCGTGGACTTCAACTCCCAGAATTCCTGAGCCAGCATGGCTCAGCTTGGAAACCTCTCCCTTTCCCCTCAGCATGGCTGGCTCAGGAATTCTGGGAGTTGAAGTCCACGAGTCATAAAAGAGCCAAGGTTGCCTACCCCGGGCTAGGTTGAATGAGATTAAGCATCTTTGGCCAAGCTAGCTGGGAATGGTCATCATATCTGGAAAGTGCTGAGGTGGGAAAGGCTGTTTTTTATGCCCTTTGTCATCACAAAATCACCATGATTGGATCAGTTCAGCAATGACTTCAAAATAAAAGTCTCAAAATTAAACCACAGATCTACCAAGAGCTATAAGCTACAAGACTTGTAATGGAAATATTGATATTTAAATTGCAGCATGTCATAAAAAAGCACCCAGAGAAGAACATGGCATGTCTAGATTGGAGACAGATGGCTGTTAACTAGTCCAAGATTACATATTTTTTTAAAAAAACTCCCCAGATATCTAATTAGGAGAAAGATCAGAAATGAAAACAAGTTAAAGCTATGGAATCGCCCTGACCAAAGGTTTTAATGAAGGAGGAGCTTTTATTACCAAACATGTATTTCTTCTCTCCAAACAAACTAGAAAATCATCAGGTTGAGAGAAACCCTCCAAGGAACAAGCTGTCCAGCCACCTAGGCTGCTTTGGGGGTGGGGTGTACAGGTAGTCCTCAGCTTACAACTATTCATTTAATGACCGTTCAAAGTTACAAAGGCACTGAAAAAAATGACTTGTGACCATTTTTCACACTTATGACCGCTGCAGAATCCCCAGAGTCACGTGATCAAACTCTGGACACTTGGCAACTGGCTTTTATTTATGATGGTTGCAGTGTCCCAGGTTCACATGATCAGGTCACATGATCACCATTTTTGCAATCCCCCGACAAGCAAAACCTTTGGGGAAGTCACTTAACGCCCATGTTACTAACTTAATAACTGCGGTGGTTCACTTAACAACTGTGGCAAGAGAGGTCGTAAAACGGGGCAAAGCTCGCTGAACAACTGTCTCACTTAGCAGTGGAAATTTTGGGCTCAAATGCAGCCATAAATCGAGGACTACCTCTACTTCAGCGGTAGAATATATGGAACAACCGTTATTCCAAGGCCAAACAATTGAACGGAGTTCCAGGCAATCAGTTCAGAGCACAACCAAAGAAGTAACTGGAGCCAGGGCTAGACTTGATAGCATTCCTTATTGGGCTCAAAAAATACCACCCTCCTTTTGAAGAAGCACATAGGTCTTCTGATTCTCATCACCTGATGCAAGTTATAGAATAGAGTAGAGCTGGAAGGGACCTTGGAGGTCATCTAGTCCAAGCCCCCTGCTCAGGCACGAAACCCTATACCAGGGGTGTCAAACTGCCGGCCTGTGGGCCGGACACGTCACGATGAAACAGTGCCCACCCCATTGCCGGCAATGGGGGAAAAGCTCCGATACTTTGCACGATGTTACGTGACATTGCAAGTTTGACATGTCTGCCCTATACCATTTCAGAGAAATGGCTGTCCAGTCTCTTCTTAAAAACTTCCAGTGTTGGAGCATTCACTGCTTCTGGAGGCAGGTTGTTCCACTGGTTAATTGTTCTAACGGTCAGGAAGTTTCTCCTTAGTTCTAGGTTTCTTCTCTCCTTGGTTAGTTTCCATCCATTGCTTCTGCCTTCAGGCGCTTTGGAGAATAGCTTGACTCCCTCTTCTTTGTGGCAGCCCCTGAGATATTGGAACACTGCTATCATGTCCCCCCTCGTCCTTGTCTTCATTAAACTAGACGTACCCAATTCCAGCAACCGTTCCTTATATGCTTTAGCCTCCAATCCCCTAATCATCTTTGTTGCTCTTCTCTGTACTAATTAATACTAAGATATTCTCTCTACTTTCTAGAGTCTCAACATCTTTTTTTACATCGTGGTGATCAAACCTGGGTGCAGTATTCCAAGTGTGGCCTTACCAAGGCATTATAATGTGGTATTAATACTTCACATGATCTTGATCTATCCCTCTGTTAATGCAGCCCAGCACTGTGTTGGCTTTTTTGGCAGCTGCAGCACACTGCTGGCTCATATCTAAGTGATTGTCCACTAGGACTCCGAGATCCCTCTCACAGTTACTACTATTGAGCAAGGTACCCCCTATACTATACCTGTACATTTGGTTTTTCTTGCCTAAATGTAGAACCTTACTTTTTTCAC
>NW_015405645.1:0-2638 GCF_001527695.2 Protobothrops mucrosquamatus
AGTCACAAGAGCTCCTGCTAGTAGACACATATATTCTCGTCTGATGTTTGAGCAGAAAATTAAGAAATGTTTGGGTTTAGTTATAATAAAATGTAGTATATAAATTATGTGAAGCAATAAATAAGTCCCATTTTCAGGCAGAGTGAAATAATTGCCTGAGGCAGCAGTTGTGGAAATACAGGACTAGTAATTCCTTAGAAGTGCTTGCTGAACTTACAGAAACACACAATCAAACATGACTTTTTGACACACTCAAAGACACTCTTTTGCTGTCCCAATAACCTGTTAATATGTTTTCATACTCAAGAGAAATCCAAAATACCCCTGGGATAGCATCTTTCTGATCATTTTGTAGCATAACTATTGAAGTACACCATCTGGGATTTTTAAAACAAAGTCAATAGGCTGTAGGGGGTTAAAAAAAATAATGCACCTGAATTATCTGCATCAAGAGGAAACATTTTTTTTCTTCTTCATCTGAATATTATCTTGGTTATATAGTGTACTTGTTCAGAGTTGGGGATTGTGTTAGTCCTTAGTTCAAAGCTAGGAATTACATACAGTGAAAGTTGAAATGATATTATATGTCCGATTGCCTCTAGATCACCATCAGAGGAAATAGTTAATCCAAAGAACAATTCTGAGTCTTTAGTAGGAAGATTTATTAAGGAACAGGTCATGTAGCAATACGAGAATTACAGCGAGTACTTTATTTCTAAATGGGGAAGCATGTTCTATCTAATCAAATTGTCTAAATTTTGATTTCCTTTCTCAGCCTCTTCCAATGCAATTGGGCAGGTTTCTTTGGCAAATGGTTTTAGAAATGGATGCTAACCTTCTGATCAATATACGAAGCACATTCTCATATTACAGCCATATTGATCATTTCAAGAACTGTAATATATTCTCATGTAAACGATCCTTTCCAAGATGGCTGCTCTATGTAATAAACAATGAGAAACTTTATAATATGCAGTACACCAAAAGGTTAAAACAAGACATATGTATTCTCCCCCATCAGTAGCCCCCAGACTTGCTTTCTCATTCCAAATCAACTGGTATAAAAGTAAAATCTGAAAGTCATTCTGCTTGTGGTTGCTTATTCTCTGATCTTTGCTGTTTTCCTACAGATGTTTGATTTTTCAGGCTAAATAACATCATCAGTGCAGAGAAGAGGGAGGTTGGCTGCTTGTTTATATATAGTAGCTACCTCTGCCAGTTTTTGTTAAGGTATAGTTTCTTCATTGACAGTTCCTTGATCAGGTCATTGTTTCTGCCCTGTTTTTCTCAGTGTCTCTCAACCTTTGCAACTTTAAAATGTGTGGACTTCAACTCCCAGAATTCCCCAAATAACCATTGGTTTATCTGGTTCTATTTCCTGCTTATTTGAATGTTGGTTGCTGGGGAGGATGCACTGGGTTTCTTGCTTCATCTCCTGACTTACATTTTTTATTAAGTCATATTTTAATTGTTACAGTGGTACCTCGGTATATGTCATTAGTTGGTTCCAAGAAGCACAACAAGTACTAAAAAGGATGAGTCTCAAACAAACCAAGTGACTTATCATGTGATCTTTTGTTTCAGCTGGGGATAACTTTCTATCTGTCCCTTTTCCTATTTCAGTGACCTTCACAGCATAGCCAACTTCCTGTCCATTCTCCGCAGCTGTCCCCCTCTTCCTATCACAACATGTCAAATCATGGAATTAAGGAGAAACTTCCTGACAGTGAGGACAATTAACCAAGTGGAACAGCTTGCCTCCAGAAATCGTGGGTGCTCCATCACTGGATATTTTTAAAAAGAGGCTAGACAGTCACTTGTCTGAGATGATATAGGTTTTCCTGCTTGGGCAGGGGACTAGACTAGAAGACCTCCAAGGTCCCTTCCAGTTCTATTCTATTCTTTGTGAAGTACTAAACAAATGCCGAGTACTGGGACATGATTTTCACATCAAAATGTGTTGAGTATCAAATCTGATGAGTTTTGAAGCAGTTGAGTACCAAGGTATCACTGTATATGGATCCTAAAAACCCAATAGTTAAACCCCAGCTCCACATCTTCCCTATTATTGGAACTAGAATTTTACAGCAGACTATCAAAAATTCTGACAGAGCAATGTGAGGAAAAAGCATTTCAGAAATCCTGACTTAAAGAGAGAAGTTGAGAATCAAGACAAGAGAATGAGGTTTCAGTATCAGTGATAAAAATCTTTTGTTGTCCTTGCTGGGAATTCTGGATGCTGAAGTCCTCACAAAATCTGAAATATGACCCACCTAAAAAAGCAATTTTAGGTCTTTGCACTGTTTTCCTCTGATGTTTGATTTATTTTTGATTCCTCCTTTATTTTCCCATTATTTTTATTTTTCTTCCTATTTTTGTATTTTATATTTTGATAAACTAATAAAAAAAAATACTTGACAGGACAAAGGATCTGGCTCGTGAGTGCATCTCTTGTGCTTTATATGAACTAATTATATGATCTAATTATAAAAGAAAATAAAATGCAATGCCATTGAAGTAAAATCGCCATTTGTTATAGCAAAAAGTGCAAATTTTATAATTCTTTCTTTGTTTGTTCTTTTGTTTTAGCCCGCTTTCATTCCTTTATAAATAACTCAAAACAAACTTACATAATATT
>NW_015405646.1:0-2638 GCF_001527695.2 Protobothrops mucrosquamatus
GCTTTTGCTAGTGCTACTGCTATTGCCAAGTGCTTTTATCATTCCCACTTATAAAGTAGACACATAGCTACATTGTTGGTATACTAGAATTGCTAGAATTGCTCAATCAATTAAAGTAGGTGGGTGATAAGTTGGATTATTGGATTTAAATATATAGATTAAGCAATAGTGGAGCTAATGTGCAACCTTGTCTTACACCTCTATAAATTGGGACTGCTTTAGATAAATGACCCCAAGGAGTATGTTTAATTCTAAAGGAAGTATTTGAGTTAAGTGACTGAATAATTAGGAACAGACTTTTATTAATAATAGACTATCTCAGACTGTCCTAGAGCAGGGCTTTTCAACCTTTTCACCCATTGTACCACTTTTAGGATACGGCAACATCCGAGGACCACCAGTCGCCTAGCAAGGTGTCAAAAACTTGATGACAAAAAAAAAAAAAAAGGAAAAAAGTGATAAAGTACAGGTAGTCCTCAACTTACAACAGTTTGCTTAGTGACTGTTCGAAGTTACAATGGCACTGAAAAAAGGCCCCCCAAGCCACAACTGAGCAAGACGCCTGCCCACCCACCCGGTGGCGCTCTTCCTCCTGTCCGAGGTTTTCATTGTTGTGAGCATTTCTGTTGAGGATTGGCAGCGGAGGTGGAGTGGGGGGGTGTTTGGTTTTTATTCCCCCCCCCGTCTGCTGGGTGGTTGCAGCAGGTTTTGGTCACTTCACATGACCCTGGGACACTGTGACCGTCATAAATATGAATCAGTTGCCAAGCATCTGAATGTAAATCACAAGACCCTGGAGATGCTGCAACATTCCAGCTGATCGGCGCTTCTTCTGGGCTCAGCAGAAGGGCCAGGATCAGTGCCGAGCTCCAGCTGGAGCCTGGCGCTGATCCTGGCGCTTCCACTGAGCCCTGACAGCCCTGCAGCTCCAGCCATCTCTCGCTCAGGCTTGTGCAGTGCTCCCACTGGTTCAGCTCATTCCCCTCCCCTACTATCACTTTTCTAGGATGGTCATGTACCACCTGCCAGGTGCCAACGTACCACAGGTGGTACCCGTACCACTGGTTGAAAAGCCCTACCCTATACCGTTTCAGACAAGTTGCTGTCCAGTTTCTTCTTAAAAACCTCCAGTGATGAAGCACCCACATCTTCCGGAGGCAAGCTGTTCCACTGGTTAATTGTTCTCACTGCTAGAAGTTTCTCCTTAATTCTAGGTTGCTTCTCTCCTTGATTAGTTTCCATCCGTTGTTTCTTGTCTTGCCTCCTGGTGCTTTGGAAAATAAGTTGACCCCCTCCTCTTCTTTGTGGCAGCCCCTGAGATATTGGAATATTGCTATCATGTCGCCCTTAGTCCTTCTTTTCTTTAGACTAACCATAGTCAATTCCTGTAACTGTTCTTCATATGTTTTAAAATCCACGCTCTTAATCAATTTAGTTGTTCTTCTCTGCACTTTTTCCAAAGTCTCAGCATCTTTTTTCCAACCAGTCTCAGTATTATTTTTCCCTATTAATTCTGGCGGGATGAAATTCAGATGCTTTTATTTTGACTTTAATTGGGCAACAGGATCAATTAACCTCAGCGATGGAGGCTGGTGGTCAATCTGTGAGATCACTATAAGAGGGAACCACATCTGAGATCACAGCAGATGCCCTTTTGAAGATAATGTAGAAGTGATCTTCCCATTTATCTGCAGGCATTTTTGTGACCGGGTTAAAATGTCTACCAGTAAAAGACCTATTGATTAAGTGCTAAAAAAACCAAGTGGAGTTCTTAAGTTTTGCTGTTGAAATTAAATTATTTCACTTCTCTCTTATAGCCTGCCTTATCTCTATCTTCAAAAGATCTTTAATTTTTTCCCCCTGAACCTTAAGTAATTGAGAAGCACTCTAAGAATTTTCCCGATGAAAGGAGGTTATTGAATTCAAGAAAGCCTTTTTAGCCTTGATGTAAGCATTATCATACCAAAGCTTATGTGCATAAACACCTCTGGCTGTTGAAAATCTTGTCAGGGGACTTGGAGACTGACGATAATTGATTGATACGGTCACGTTACCTAGTTATATGAATCAGCCGAATAGATCTCGGTATGAATTTGAGCTGTGAGATCAAAAGCTCAGACAAAACTTTAATTGACCTTGAGATAATTTGTTCTGTAGTCATTCCTTTACTGCAATGTCTCCAACCTGTGAGGTGGGATAGGCTGAGAGAGAGTGAGAGAGTGAATGGACGGACTAGAACAGGGGTGTCAAACTGCCAGCCCACGGGCCGGATGTGTCATGCTGAAATCGCGCCTACCCCATTGCCGGCAATGGGGAAAAAAAGTCACGATACGTCGCGACACATCACGTGACGTTGCGAGTTGGACACCACTGGATTAGAACCCGCCAGTTCCTGGTGATTGGGCCAAAGTTACCCAGCTGGCCTTCATGGCTAAGGTGGGACTAGAACTCACTGTCTCCTGGTGATTGGCCCAACGTCACCCAGCTGGCTTTCATGCCTAAGGCTGGACTAGAACTCACTGTCTCCTGGTGATTGGCCCAACGTCACCCAGCTGGCTTTCATGCCTAAGGCTGGACTAGAACTCACTGTCTCCTGGTGATTGGCCCAACGTCACCCAGCTGGCTTTCATGCCTAAGG
>NW_015405647.1:0-2638 GCF_001527695.2 Protobothrops mucrosquamatus
GCGTGACTGCTGACAGAGGGGGGCGGGACCGGACTACGGGGATGTTTATGGGATACAGGCGGATGGTGGTTTGCTGTTGGGGGCGGGGAGAAGGGGTGTGGCACTGCTATATACAGCACTGGGAGCAAACCACTCCCAGTGCTGACTTTGTTTTGGCCGGGAAATAAAGTACCGTGCTTTCACCACGTTCCTGCATCTTGGTCTATTCGGGACGCCAACGGACGGAGGGTGTTAGTCTTCTTGTTTATGGAGGTCTATGGAGCTGAAGAAGCTTCTTGGATGAGAAGCAAAACGTCTTCAAAGAGAAAAAAGAAAGTCCGGTTGCTTTGTGAAAAAGCACCTTTGGGACCCTTGTCTTCTTGTTCCTTGGGCCGAGAGGAAGTGAATAGACCAAGATCACCCAGCTGCTCTGTGCCTCACATAGGACTAGAGCTCATTGTCTCCTGGTGTCTAGCCTGAAATCAAATCTGGTTTTTATTCTGACTCTGCCCAATATTATTTGGAGTGTGACCCCCTTCCAGCACACTGTTCAAAGGACAAATATGGCTATTGGTCTGGGATGAAATGGGGGTTTATTATTATTATTTGGGGGGCTTTCAAACCAGTGTTGATGTCTGGTCACTGCCTGGACAAACCTCTGCAGTTTTGCTAGCAATTTTTTTTTTAGAAGTGGTTTGCTATTGCCTCCTTCCTCAGATTGAGAGATGCCCAGTGACACCTCACAGCAGCTGTGGCCATTTGTGGATAGTGAGAAGGGAATGTTGGGAGTTACGGTCGAGTAACTTCATCCAAATAACTACATGACCCACAACCTGGACAATGGAGGTGAATGTGAGACAGGCCAAAGAAATGAGACCTTTGGTTCCACCAGCCGTGTGATCCATGCAGCAGAATGCTATGCTATGTGCAGTGCAAAAATATTAATAAAATAATAACATAGCATGGTGACTTGGAAGGGGTATAACCATCCCCCCCATCTGCCAATTGCCTGCAATGCCCAATTTTATTGATAGTAATTCACAGAGGGTGCCTTCTAGATAAGGAATTATTCCATTTCTTCCCTCTTCCTTCCTTTTTTTCCCTTTTCTTCCTTTCAGAAAAAGATGCTCAGAAGTGGTTCTTTTAAGTTACTGCCTGAACCCATTGATTCCTGTCCTTTCTCAGGGCCCTTCATCTCCTTTACAGCAACATTTTCAACATGCAATGAATACCATTGATCCTTTTTCCCCCCCCTCCAGGCTTAATGTGTTTAGTTTTCATTTTGGTCTTCTTACATCTGTCTAGCTTTCCAAACACTCATGGCCTCCTTTTGAATTCTTTCCAATTCGTTCACCTTAAAAATTTAACCATTTAAAAAAAAAAACACACCCACACATGAACTATCCGTTTCCCCAGTCTGGAGAAAAAAGCTTGGTTGTGTTGGTTGCCACTTCTGGTGGTATTATTGTTGCTACTACATACAGTCCCAAAAGGCCTTTTGTATTCTGGAAAAAAAAAACATGATTGCTGACATGTTTGGCCTATGATCTTCTTTAACTTCTAATTTCTTTGGGTATTGCCAGTTTTCTCCAACTTGGTAACTATCATCAAGTACTTATTTGGCAGAATAGAATAGAATAGAATAGAATAGAATAGAATAGAATAGAATAACAGAGTTGGGAGGGACCTTGGAGGTCTTCTAGTCCAGCTCCCTGCTCAAGAAGGAGAACCTATCTCAGACAAGTGACTGTCTAGACTCTTCTTAAAAACTTCCAGTATTAGAGCATTCTCAACTTCTGGAGGTGAGTTGTTCCCCTGATTAATTGTTCTAACTGTCAGGAGATTTCTCCTTAGTTCTTGGTTGCTTCTCTCCTTGATTAGTTTCTAGCCATTGCTTCTTGTCTTGCCTTCAGGTGCTTTGGAGAATAGCTTGATTCCCTCTTCTTTGTGGCAACCCCTGAGATATTGGAACACTGCTATCATATCACCCCTAGTTCTTCTCTTCATTAAATTAGACACATCCAATTCCAGCAACCGTTCTTTATATGTTTTAGCCTCTTCAAATCTAACCACATCCTATTTAATCTCATGATCTTAAAATCTAGGCAGCTTCTGTGTTAAAGACAGATGCTCCTCCAGACAACCAGATCTTAAGTCAATCAGTGACAATCAGTACAGATCTTTCAATATAGGTGGCAATAGGATTGTTTGTTAATTAGCAGTTTATCTGGCATACTGGCTGTGTTTCCACAATATAATCAAAGAAATGATCTAAAGGTTGTATTCATTCAGTATATTACACTTGTTAATGCTAACTTTGGTTAGTTGGGTGATATTTCATATACTATGCAAATCTAGCTCAACGTATTACGTGAACTCAGAAAATGAGTTATACGAACCCTACCATCCTGTAATAATTTAAACTTCTAGAATCTAGATATTATTGCAGGGGTTGTTCTATTGCACTGCAGTAGCTGTGCCATGATGTCATCAAGGAAGGATGACTGTTGCCAATTCTGAGTGACATCAGAATAATAATGGCTTTATAGAATGCTTTGCTGTAGGTTCATGCATGACCCTTAGATGTGTCTTGCTGAGATGATGCGGTTCTACCTGCTGATGTGCTAAGTTTAAGTCATCTCATAGCCTCATCCAGCCA
>NW_015405648.1:0-2638 GCF_001527695.2 Protobothrops mucrosquamatus
AACTCTAAATTCCTTTACACCTGGCCCCAATAATTTATGATGTAATACCTGCTTAAATAGATTATTACAATCTATGTAACTGCAACGTTTATATATATGGTACACGTAATAAATCATTACTAGGCCTCCATGAGATTTGGAAATGACATATAAAGTAACAGTATCAGCCATTTATTTACCTGTGTGTTAAATATGCTAACAAAAGCTGGGAATTGTATTTTATATGTTTTTCTAAATTTGGGGTGAGTGCATTCCTGGTTCCCCAAATTATTTTCCCACTACTTCAAAATTTCTAGTTATTTTACACATTTAGGTTCTGCACTAATTTATTCTAAGAAATAAATTTAAATTTCATTCTTTAATGAACTTTAGCTCATATTAGGAATCACCCCAGCACAGAGCTTTTGAGCCAAGTGGGCAGATTACTGCAATTTCATCCAGTGTTCCTAGCTGGGCATTAAAAGATAGGTGGGGATTGAATGTTAAGTCAGGCAAGAAACCAGAAAGTTGCTATTGGATATTTTTGTTGGTAGCCTTTTGCCTGAAGAACTTCTCAATAGTATTGCACATTCCTTATCAATATAATGTACAAATGCTCATGAGTTAAACAGTAAATGCCAGGTAAATAAAGAGAATGCTTCCCTATGACCAGGTGTAAGATTGTGTGTCACATAATATAAAGTTTATATCGTTGAAGAAATCTAGTTAAAGGTATTTAAAATACAGGTAGAAATAGGACTGCAGAAGTACTCAATTTACTTGGTTAAAAGACTGAAAATTTAAAAAATGAAACTTTTATTTTAGGTTTGGGTGATTAGATCAACTTTGTGGTTAAAGAAATGTTTTGCATCTACTAAACATGTCAAGCAAAAAGTTGAGGTTATAACTTTTCTTTTGTACTCTAATGTAATGAAAAAAGCGGAAATCACTGCTTTTTCCCCTTTCCCTTTCTATATCTTTGCATTCTTTTTTCTTTTTCCTTTCTTTTCTGATTTTTGTTTCTATTTGTATTTTAAATTATAATAAACTTTTATAAAATTCTTGAAAAAAAGGTGTTAAGTCCTGGGAATAATGGCGCTTGAGACGATTCATCTCCAACAAGTCTTTATTGTTTGCTCCACTCTACGAACGACAACCCCAGAGGCGCGCAAGCCTCTATATATACTCTCCAATCCCCGGACAATTCCCCCCAGTCACAAGGCAGTCCTTTCCCGCCTTGCGCATGCGCGCAAGTCTGGCGCCGGTCAGTCTGGTCCCGGGCAGCTTTTGCAAATGCCCGGGACTCTTGCAACTTCCCGCGCCTGCTTCTGCAGGCACGGGACACAACACCCCTCCCCCCTAGAATAAACAATGCTGCGCCCAACATGGACGCCACCTTTGGTAGAAGGGTGTGAAGGAGCCGCCGTAACGTGGCGAATCATGCTGTCTAGTAGAAACTCCTTCAGTCGACCCAGGCAGCTCATAGCGATGTAGCCTTTATTTCCGCACGCTTCTGGCGTCCACCGCGTCCGATGCAATGAATCTCAGCTGGGCCCTTGTCCTGACGATCCTTGGACCTCCTCCCAGCTGCTTGGTAACGCTTGTCCACCTTCGTGTGGATGGTTGCAGTCACTGGAGCGCTTCGAGTGGGCCGCAAAATCTTGGCCACTCCACTTGCAGATTCTTCTGCTGCTTCCCCAGCTCGCTGATCTCTCTGTTGAAATGTGTGCCTCCAAGCCATGACTGATTGCTTGGGCTGGAAGTGTTCCTTTAAGGTTTTCTTGAGGTTGGAGTACGATACCGTTTCCAATGAGTCTGGGGAGATTAAGCTCTCGGCGATCTCAAAGGCGTCTTGCCCACAAACGCACAACAATGTGGCAGCCTTTAAGCCTTCCTCTCGAATCTGGTTTATGCAAAAATACGTCTCGACTCTTGCCACGTAAGATTCCCACCTCTCGGGGTGAGAGACGTCGAATTCTTCTAAACGCCCAACTTTAGCCATGATCGATGGTCAAGTTTCTTCTTCTTCAGCCGCACGCACCCTCCAGCGACTTCGTACTGGCAGGATAACGCTAACTTCCACGCCGTTTCTTTCCCAGACTTCTTTGGGTGAGTCTTCTAGCTTTTCTTAGCTGTAGAGACTGTATCCCACCTTCGTCGCCAGTGTTAAGTCCTGGGAATAATGGCACTTGAGACGATTCATCTCCAACAAGTCTTTATTGTTTGCTCCACTCTACGAACAACGACAACCCCAGAGGCGCGCAAGCCTCTATATATACTCTCCAATCCCCGGACAATTCCCCCCAGTCACAAGGCAGTCCTTTCCCGCCTTGCGCATGCGCGCAAGGCTGGCACCGGTCAGTCTGGTCCCGGGCAGCTTTTGCAAATGCCCGGGACTCTTGCAACTTCCCGCGCCTGCTTCTGCAGGCACGGGACACAACAAAAGGCAAACCCTTTAACGGCTTCTTCCCCAGAAATGTTTCATTTCAAACTGATCGTTATAGACTGGACCACTCTTCCAAATAATGGAACAGTATAGGATTGTTCAGAAAATAGATGCAACTGGTAGATTTTAAACAGATTTCATATTTCATTTATTTTCCATATATGAATATGTTCTTCAGTTCCAAGTCTAATGAAGCCTAGTAATGAGCAATAA
>NW_015405649.1:0-2637 GCF_001527695.2 Protobothrops mucrosquamatus
TTGGCTGAAAAGAGAATACGGTTAAAAGATAGTTAACATCAATTTAGATGGAAGAAGAAGGAGCAGATAAGGAGGGAGACCCAGGCGACATAGTATTGAATAACTGGAGGTTGTATACATATTTATAGACGTATATACTGAGAAGGTTAGATAAATAGAAGTATTAATGTAAGAGAAAATTAATCTTATTGTATATAATGCAGATAGGGAAATTTGGAGAGAGGAGTTGCTCGGACATTACCCCTGAATTGTATCTGAAGAGGGATGAGAGGGAAGAAAGGAGAGGAGAGAGAAAAGAGTAAAGGAGGGGAGAAGGAAGTAGGAAGGTTGGAGGAGAGAGTGGTGAAAGAGAAGAGGAGAGGAGAGGAAGAAGAGGAAAGTAGGGAAGAAAGAGAAGGAAGGGAGAAAAGGTAGAGAAGAAGGAGTGGGGATGCAGTAAAAGGGGAAATGGGCGAGCAACACCAAAAGTCATGTGCATGTATTTATTTCATTAAAAGTATCTTATATATAAGAATGTAAAAAGAATGTATGTTAATATCTGATAAATATCACAGAATATGTATGGGGGAGAGTTTGGAAAAATAAAAAATAAATTTTTTTTTTTTAAAAAAAGAAGCGCTGTAAAGCACCGTGAAGCAGTCTATAAGTCTAGCTCAGTGATGGCGAACCTTTTAGAGACCGAGTGCCCAAACTGCAACCCAAAACCCACTTATTTATCGCTGGGGGGCCCAGGTGGGCGTGGCCCACTGGGTGTGCGTGGCTGTGGTGGTCATGGCAGACTGGGTGGGTGTGGCCAAGGTGGGCGTGGTCACCTTGATGTTGCTCATGGGGAGGGACGCCTGTGGGGGTCGGGCAGGGTTGGGGGAGATCTGGGGGGTCTCTGGCAGGTGGGGCGGTGGGCGGGAGGCTCGTCCTGCAGGGTGAGGCGAGGCAAGGTGAGGCAGGGCGGGGGTGCCATTGTCGCAGGGCAAGGCGAGGCAGGGGCCGGGGCGGCTGCTGCCTGACACCATCGGCCCCCGCACACAGAGGCCAGCGAGCCCATGGGGGCCGACAGTGTCCGTCAGCAGCCACAGCCTGCCGGCCCCTCGACTGGCGCACTCTGGGGCTCCGCAGAGCTGCCTTTGAGCTGGATGGATAGCCGACAGCTGAGGAGGCGATGCAGTGGGTCGTGCCCGGGAAAAGGAGAGCATGTGAGGCCAGGAGGGATGGGACCGGGGGGAGGGAAGCCAGTCATGCTGGGATGCATGTGGCCATGTGGGATCTTGGCCAGTTAGCAGGCGGCTGGTTGAAGAGGGACAGTTGCCATCTCTGGGGCATGGTGCGCATGCCCACAGAGAGGGCTCTGAGTGCCGCCTCTGGCACGCATGCCATAGGTTCGCCACCACTGGTCTAGGTGCTATTGCTGTGGCTATACTTTTCTCAACAAATGGTGCCAAGGGTCATTTCTAATTAAAGGTTTAAGCTGCGGCAGGTCCGACAGTGTGCTTCCAAGGTCCCACTTTGTGACAGGACTTCAGGGAAGGGATCTGAATCTAGTGGGGTTTAGTAGGACAGGCAGCTATTCTTAAGGAAAGGAATCTGGTCCTTGCCATCTACAATTCGGGTCTGGAACCAATTCGCCACGGCGGGATAATCACTGTGGGACAAGAACACCATTGAATAGAATCATTCAATGCATGCAAAAAGAGGGGTGAAATGAAATGTGTGAACGACAAAAAAAATTAAAATATCCTTTTAATGACTTCCAATAATTAAATGGAATTCTGGCATCGTCGCGACCGTTCAGGTCGCCATAAATCGAGCCACGAGCCTGTGTGATAGTCTCAACGCCGAATTGGAAGGAGTCTTGGATGACCGAAAGTACGACGTTGACCTCGTGATGGAGACCATCTCCTCCACGTTTGCGGATCCTCCATCCCGTTCGAAGAGTCCCAGTGAGTATCGGCCGAGTTGAAGGGTGGCCTGAGGTGGGATGGGGTGGGGTGGGGTGAGGGCCACGGGGGTAAGTGAGCAGTTATAGAAGTTGGGAAGTTGGGCTGGATTTCAGAACTGGACCTTACTCTGGGCTGGGCAAGGTTCATGTGAGGTTCACCTTCGCAGCCCGGAAAATCAAGGACCTCTGCAAGGATAATCACCTGAACTTCAGAGCCCTGGAAGAACAGAAAGAATTGGTGGGCGAGGAGTCATCTCAGCCAATCATAGAAGAGAATATTCCTCCTCAGAAGGTCTCCATTTTTATTTATTCTATTTAATTAATGACATGATAGCAGTCTTCCAATATCTCAGGGGCTGCCACAAAAAAGAACGGGTCAAGCTATTCTCCAAAGCACCTGAAGGCAGGACCAGAAACAACATTTGTTAAAGGGAACCACTGCCGTTGTTAAATGAGTAGCACGGTTGTTAAGTGAATCTGGTTTCCCCATAGACTTTGCTTGTCAGAAGGTCGCAAAAGGGGATCACATGACCCCGGGATACTGCAACCGTCGTAAATGTGAGTCCATTGCCAAACATCTGAATGGAAATCGCGTGACCGTGGGGATGTTGCAAACGTCATAAGTGTGAAAAATGGTCCTAAGTCACTTTTTTCACTTTCAAATGATCACTTTCAAATGATCACTAAGCGAACTGTTGTAGTCC
>NW_015405650.1:0-2637 GCF_001527695.2 Protobothrops mucrosquamatus
TTGCAGGACTGGCCTAGGGTAATTTTTAGGGGGGTTTTAATTCTAATTATATTTTAAAATTCGACAAATATTTAAATATTCCTTTTAATTAATTTTAAATTTGTATTGTTTTGTATGTATTTTAAATAGATTGTCAGCCGCCCTGAGTCCTACGGGAGAAGGGCGGGATATAAATCCAAAAATAAATAAAATAAATAAATAAATAAATTTCAGCTCCCAGAATTCCCCAGCCAGCAAACATGGGAGCTGAAATCCACACACCTTAAAGTTGGCAAATTTGAAAAATCACATCATGCTTGTACTCCACATGCACATGGAAAAAAAAAAACTGAATTGCAGAACAATTCCAAGCTCAAACTTTTTTCACTTCAAAGACCAATATAATTCATTTTCTCTGTGTTTTAAATGACTTGGAACTATAGTCCTTGAAGGATTTTACATTATTTGGCATTCATTAAGGGAATATCATTACATATGTAAAGACAATTATGACATTTTTTTTAAAAAAAACTACCCATGTTCTCCCAAAAAATTACACCAAAGGAATGATACATTTAAAGGTCATGTACAGGTCCAGCTATCCACTGAACAGAAATGGATTCAGAGTCCCTTTAACACAGAATGAATTCAACCCAATAACCATCCAACCCCACATTCTTGGTAATGTAACTACAATTCTATTATTGACAAACCTTTCAGCATCTATCTCTATCTTGGCTTTTACTTTGATGCAGTCACCAGACCTGATTTTCATGTTAGCAACCAGTTGCTAAAAAAGAAGAGCATGGGGTGAGAATTACCAAACCTCTAGCCCAAAACAGAAGACATTAATCAACATTCTGTAACTATCTCATGACTAGTGATAAAAATTGAAAGAACGGGTAAAAAAATCAGGGAAAAAAATTTCCCCAGGGGATCTTGGTTTGTTTTTTTTCTTTACACAAAACTTATATGTAAAGCAATATGCAGGATTTTTCTGAGCAGCAGATGATATATTAAGCACTTTTCAAGTTGATTGTTTTTAGGAAAATAGTTCTTTTCATGCAAAAAGCACTTGTTCCTCCTTTATGCTTAGATGTGCTTCCCTTGTTATTTTTAGTTTAGAGATTAAAAGACACTAAACAGATGTTATTTTAAAAAATTACATGCAATACAAATTCTGGAAGTGTTTTCCCAGAAACCTAAGATTGCTTTTCCACCCACTTTAGAGTTTCCACAAATTTTCTATTTCTACTATAGACCATAGCCAAATTCTCACATCACTTTTATTTCACATGGTTTCATGAATAAACCACTAGATTTGTACATCATACTGACCTATTTTTCTTAGTTTTCCCAAATAGACCAGAGAGTACACATGACTAGATAGCTAGTCATACTTTGTTGTAAAGCTACATTAACAGAATCTTGCAATTCTGAAAATAGGAATTTTCTCTGTCTCCTTTAGTCTGAGAAACTAAGGAAGGTCCCCTCTGAGCCTCCTTCTCTGCCCATTATGGACTACAGGATATGCCCTCTCTTATCTGACCATTCCACATGTCAAGGTCTTTCTCACATTCTATTACAATTTGCTGTACAAATGTTTGGGTTGGACATGTTAAAGCTAAGCAAACCTAATTAAAGTTTAGCGTAATGTATGAAGGTGGTTTTGTTTAGGCTAAGTCCTGTAAACTTAATTGCTTATGAATAAAATTATCCTAGATAGGTAGAAAACATCTAGTATACATGAAACTCAGTACAAACAGCTTTCCATAAAAAATTATGTAAAAAAAAAAGAAAAACAAGGTTGCAATTCAATACAGTATGAAACTGTAGCTGTGTTGAAACCCAGGTGATCAAATAATTGAGGCAATTTCAGATAGTTTAGCTTGGAAAGTACAAAGCATTTATGCAAAGGTATATAGGACAACGTTCTTACATATCATGCATATTGCAGAGAAAATATTTTCTCCTTTTCTTACAATGGGAAGCCAGGTTTTGCTAAGGAGAACAGTTAGAGATCCAAAGCAGTGGGCAATATCTTTTCATTACATCATCCAATTACCCCCCCCCCCCACATAAGGATAATATTCAATTCACAACACTCTCAGAATGGATTGGATCAAAATGTGGAAAAGTAACCCAACGGGCTGGGTCAGTTACCCTGATGCACTGCAGCCATGTTTCTCAACTTGGTTAGTTTAAGATGGGTGGACTTCAATTCCCAGAATTCTGGGAGTTGGTCCACCCACTTTAAAGTTGCCAAAATTGAGAAACACCGCATTGTAGACTCTCTCACCAGGGCTGTGGAAGAGGAAGGAAGCTGCCCTGGTGCATTTTTCTCCAATTTGGGAAAACAAAAATCTGACCAAGATGGACCACTCCCTTTAATGTTCTCTTTAGTACATTTTAACAGGAGCTCCATGTAACTTTTCCACTTCTGAAAAAATGCTAACTTCTTTTACACCAAAGTTCTAAAGCAATGTTTTTCAACTTGGGCAACTTGAAGGATTGGTGGACTCCAACTCCCGTGCTGGCTAGGAGATGCTGAGAGTTGGAGTCCAGCCGTATTCAAGTTGCCAAGCCTCAAAAACACCGCTCTAAACAGTATAATCATATTATTCCCATCACTTCTCAGCTTCGCAACACCAGCACTTC
>NW_015405651.1:0-2637 GCF_001527695.2 Protobothrops mucrosquamatus
ACTGTGGCCTATGTCAATTAAAATTACTCTTAAAACCCCACTAAAAATTCCCCTAGGCCAATCCCGCTTGTTGGAAGAGCCATGTCTTTAGGGCGCGGTGGAAGGAGGGGAGATCCGGGATCACCCGGATCTCTGGGGGTAGTTCGTTCCAGAGGGTGGGAGCTCCCACCGAGAAGGCCCTCCCCCTGGAGGTCGCCAGGGAGTCCCTCCCAACACCGCCCGCGCGGCCGCATTCTGGACCAGTTGGAGCCTCCGGGTGCTCCTCAAGGGGAGCCCCATATATTTATGTTGCAATGGACAAGCTGCATGGAGTCACAAGGAGATAATTCCCATCAGGGCATGTTAGATGACAACAGAAAACACGAGTTAAAATGAGGTTAAAATGAGAATATAGGTAAGATTGGGAGGGTGGCAGAATGAAAAGCTGAAAGAGGTTAGACTTTTGGGGGGGGCTGGGGGGGATGTAGTTTCTGAATGCCTAAGCTGCTTTTAGGCTGATAGGAACAGATGTTTGATCTCTTCTTCAAACATATAGAGGCTTCATCTTTTCAAACCACAAATGGCCATTGTTGGCTGCATGTCATTGCAGGAGAACCCTAGAGATCTCAGAGTCCTAATGACAATCACTTAAATATGAGCCAGCAGTGTGCTGCAGCTGCCAAAAAAGCCAATGCAGTTCTAGGCAGCATTAACAGTGGGATAGAATCAAGATTACGTGAAGTATTAATACCACTCTATAATGCCTTCATAAGACCAGACTTGGAATACCACATCCAGTTTTGATCACCATATTATGAAAAAGATGTAGAGGTTCTGGAAAGAGTACAGAGAAGAGCAACAAAGATGATCAGGGGACTGGAGGCTAAAACATATAAGGAATGGTTGCTGGAATTGGGTATGTCTAGTTTAATGAAGAGAAGGACGAGGGGGGACATGATAGCAGTGTTCCAATATCTCAGGGGCTGCCACAAAGAAGAGGGAGTCAAGCTATTTTCCAAAGCACCTGAAGGCAGGACAAGAAGCAACGGAGGGAAACTAATCAAGGAGAGAAGCAGGAGAAATTTCCTGACAGTTAAAACAATTAATCAGTGGAATGACTTGCCTCCAGAAGTTGTGGATGCTCCAGCACTGGAAGTTTTTAAGAAGAGATTGGACAACCATTTGTCTGAAGTGGTATAGAGTTTCCTGCCTGAGCAGGGGGTTGGACTAGAAGACCTCCAAGGACCCTTCCAACTCTGTTATTCTGTTCTATTCCATTATTTTTATACGAGCCAAAAATCAAAAGGAACCTAGTAGCACCTTTCCCACTGTCTGCATCCACACAACCAGCCTGTCTTCACCTTCCCCCATCTCATCCTAGTTTAAATCCTACATTACTTTAGACCAGGGATGTCAAACTGCCGGCCCGCGGGCCGGTTTCATCATACCGGAGCCGCGCCCACCCCATTGCCGGCAATGGCAAAAAAGCTCCGATACGTTGCGCAACGTCACGTGATGTCACGAGTTTGACATGTCTGCTTTAGACACTCTATGCATCTAACTTCAACTCACGGAAGTTAACTTCTAATAGCATTTGTTAATCAGAAAAGTTGCTTCTGTAATGAAAAGACACCTTCTCTAACTCAGTCCCTCTGCATAAATCAGGATGAGCTGTAAACCTCTTTTAGAATAAAATAAATCAAGGTATATTTTTTTTACATAAAGAGGAACTGTTTTATTTGTTTATTAAACATCTCCTGGCAGAGGAAAAAAAAACAGTTCCTGATTTCCACACTGTATTTTCCTCTTTGGAAAAGTGTGCTTAATTTATTGCATCACTATCTTTCAGGTTAGTTTTGTTAAAGAGAAAAACATATATGTGTGGTTGAATGGGGATCAATAGGATGATTCTTTGACTGGAAACTAAAAGTCTGGAAGGAAAAAAAATTGCAAAGCAATTCAAGCTTAAAGAAGACTTTTTTTTAGGGACCATAAAGGTAGGTCAGTCATATTTAAATGTGATTAAATCTCATGCTTCTCGGCACACAGTCATTTTTGGATGTTTAGAGATGGGTGCTGGGGATATGCTTGGAGATACAGTTAGTCCTCAGTTTACGACCACAATTGAGCCCATTTCTCTTGCTAAGCGAGACATTTGTTAACTTTATCCCATTTTACAATCTTTCTTGCCATAGTGGTTAAGTGAATCATTGAAGTTGCTAAATTAGTAGCCCGGTTGTTAAGTGAATCTGTCTTCGCCATTAGCTTTGTTTGTCAGAAGGTCACAAAAGGGGATCCCATGACTCTGGGACACTGCAACCGTCATAAATATGAGTCAATTGTCCAGCATCTGAATTTTGATCACATGACCATGGGTGATGCTGCAACAGCTGTAAGTGTGAAAAATGGTCATCATCATCATCATCATCATCATCATCATCATCATCATCATCATCATCATAATAATAATAATAAAGTTGGAAGGGACCTTGGAGGTCATCGAGTCCAACCCCCTGCTCAGGCAGGAACCCTACACCATTTCAGACAAATGGCTGTCCAGTCTCTTCTTAAAAACTTCCAGTGTTGGAGCATTCACCGCTTCTGGAGGCAGGTTGTTCCACTGGTTAATTGTTCTAACTGTCAGGAAGTTTCTCCTTA
>NW_015405652.1:0-2637 GCF_001527695.2 Protobothrops mucrosquamatus
GAGGATGGATCCTGTCCCTGTGCATTTTTGAAACCTGGTCCTCAAATACTACACAGCTTTCAAGCTGCTGTGAGTTACAGGCTACTGTTTTTAGTTTCTTTTCAGGACTTTTTGGAAATAAAGGTCATTCTAGAGCAGGGGTGTCAAACTCAATTTCATTGGGGGGACGCATCTGCATTGCAGTTGCCCTCGGGGGGGCAGGTGGGTGTGGCCAGGATGGGTGCAGCCTACTGGGTGGGCGTGGATGGAGTGGGTGTGGCCTATTGGGTGGGCATGGCCAGCTCTACATCGTTCGCGCCGGATATGTGAAGTAGGCGAAGGCCATTTGCTGGCCACTTCCAGGCGATGGAGCATTACTTCATTCCTCACAAAGGGTGACACCTCCCCAGCATGCACCCAGGGGGCAGGGCCGATGCGGCAGGGGCTGGTTCCTCGCTGTTTCCAGAAAGCCTTGTGGAGCTAAGACTGAATGTGTTTCAGCGTAGATGGCCACCACAAAATTGTACATTGGCTCCCGGGTGGCCTGGGCCAGGGCCAAGGCAGCAGAGGGCCGTTCCCTCACTGTTTCCAGGATGGCTTCACGGGCCACATGAAACCACTTTGTGGGCCGTATCCGGCCACCGGGCCTTGTGTTTGACATGTCTGCCCTACAATGTAGAATAATGTCTGTTCTAGAGATTCAGCATTTGCTTTGCAGGATGCCAACTTCCTATTTCATTCTTATCTTTGATTTTAAATAATCCAAACAAGAAACGCGGGTGGCCCAAAGAGTAGGGTGGATATCCAGGGAGGGCACAGTGGCTTTTGCTGTTGTGTCTCATTGTAAATTGTGACTTTCAAACGGCAACACTGCCAGGGCCTGTGCTCAGCCTGACATTTTATCTTGAAATACTTTTGCTGGAGGCGGCCAGGCCTTCAAACAGGAAGGAAGTGTCTGTCGACATTGCAGCAATTAAGAAAGGGAAGGGCTGAAGCAACATTTCCTACTTCAGGGGCCAGCTTGATAAGGATAACATTTTAAGCACAGAGCCAGTAAGACATTTCCTTGTAAACTAAACATGTCTGGACTGACAGCCCGCTTGTTCTTCTGTTAGAGCCAAGAATCTCTGGTCTCCTTTCAAAGCTGGAGTTTGTTTTGCTCCAGCCAATACAGCCAAGTGAGTGCAGAATAGCTCCAGCAATGAAGCCAGCAAAGGAATAAGCATGGCTCATTGTAGACAGAAGCACTTTTGTTGACATTCTCCAGGTATCTCCTAATCTCAAGGCTGGGAGATGAACAGCCAAAAGTCCACCGATTTGAAAGGCAGAAGGAAGAGGCTGAAGATTTAAATCCTAGAGATGACATATAGTAAGGTGACCAACCGTCCTCCTTTAGGGAGGACAGTCCTCCTTTTGTGAGTTCTGTCCTCCCTCAAAAAGTGTCCTCCTACATGTCCTCCTTTTTGATATTTGAAGACTAATCTGCAGGGCTTTTTTTTTTCCTCATAGAACGCTCAGAACGGCGTTCCGGCACCTTTTTTTGATGGTTTTTTTTCAACTTTTGCATGAGTTGTGCTACTCCCGCTATTGGCTTTTGAAAGCCAATAGGAATTGCTGCTGAGCGCGCCAAAACACCCGGCCGGCAAACTTTGCACATGCAAGTTGTCTGTATTATTGTTGCAATGAATAAAATATTTATTTTATTTACGATATTTTTTTCTTCAATTTATTTGTGTCCTCCTTTTCATTGTAAAAAAGTTGGTCACCTTACATATAGAAGTATACACACACCACATGCAGAGTTGGATTCCTGTGTTTATTTTTGGTTTACAATAAAACAATGGTGATGCTTGGATGTGGAGGGTCTGCCATATAGTTTCCGAATTTCTGGAGTGGAGGAGAAATGTATAGGAAGGAGGAAGAGAATTCATGTCTTTAAGGTGAACAACAAGCGTTTCTACTCACAGCTTCCAACAGGAGTATTTTTGTGGAAAAGGGAATATTGGGAGTTGAAGTCCATCCATCTTAAAGTTGTCAAGTTTGAAGAGTTTAGCATAGCTTAGTTTGGTTGCACTGAATTTTTCAAATGCTTTGCCTGGTTTAGATTAGTACCATGTGTGAATCCACTCATTCTGCTTTGAGTTACATGTGAACCTGTAACTTTATGAAACTGATGATCCATAATATGGTATGCGGGCTTTTTTTGCTTGTTAAATGAACAAAGCTATTGTGGATTGAAAACTGCAACTCTTATAAATGGTTAGGAATTTGAGCAAGCAAATTTCTGCGGGATCGTTGGTACTCTCTGAGCTTGGCTGTTTTCTTACAAACAATTCATTACCTAACTTCTTGTTGTTAGTTGCGAAGTCATGTCCGACCCATCGCGACCCCATGGACAACGTTCCTCCAGGCCTTCCTGTCCTCTACCATCTTCTGGAGTCCATTGAAGCTCGCGCCTCCTGCTTCAGTGACTCCATCCAGCCACCTCATTCTCTGTCGTCCCCTTCTTCTCTTGCCCTCCATCTTTCCCAGCATTAGGCTCTTCTCCAGTGAGTCCTTCCTTCTCATTAGGTGGCCAAAGGACTTGAGTTTCAACTTCAGGATCTGGCCTTCTAAAGAGCAGTCGGGGTTGATCTCCTCTAGGACTGACCGGTTTGA
>NW_015405653.1:0-2637 GCF_001527695.2 Protobothrops mucrosquamatus
AGGGCGCCCAGCCGCGCCTGCAGGTCGCCCGGGCCGGCCGCTTGCTTGGCGGCCGAGACGGCCTGGTGCAGCTCGGGCAGGCTCCGCTCCAGGGCCGCCTGGACGGCCGAGCCCAGCCCGGGCGGCAGGTCGGGGCCGTCGGCGCCCAGCCCCTCCGCCCACCAGCCCGCGCCGCCCGCCGCGCCCGCCGCCTCGGGCATGGCCAGGCGGCACAGCTGGTAGGCCGACAGCAGCAGGCTCAGCACCATGGGCGGCGGGGCTCCCCCGGCCGGCTTCCCGGCGGCGGGGGCTTCTGCCCGGGCGGGGTGGGGCGGGGAGGCCGGGAGCGCAGCCGGACTTCGGCCGCCGGGCTCTGCCTGCCTGCGCCGCGGGATGCGGAGGATGCCCGTCGGGTCAGCGATGCCATCTCGCCGCCGCCGCCGCCTCGCATCCCTCCCGTGACGTCACCCAGGCCCCGCCCCGGCGCGTGCCCGCAGGCCAGAGCGCGCCGCGGTCACCCCCGGCCCCGCCCGCTGGGGGGCGCGCGGAACAAAGGCAGCGGGAGCCCCTCCCATCCCCCGCCCCCCCGACCCTCCTGATGTGCCCCGACGGCCCCGCCCCTTCGCCCGCCCCCCCCCCGGGAGCAACCCCGCCGCCTTTCGCCACCAGGAGGGTCCGTCGAGGAGCGCCGGCGGCCTTTCGGCTTCGCTCGTTTCATTCATTCGTTCAATTCATATGCCGCCCATCCCGGGGTCCTGGGGACTCTGAAGGGTTTCGCGGTGTAATAAACAGATATGACAGTTATAAATATAAAACATTACAATTTGAAGAGATTAAGTGCCAACTGAAAATGAAGGGTCCTTGGGGCTCTCGGAGTTGTCTTCTTGCAGACGTCCCATTACCCAACTAGGGAACGTCACCAGGGCTGGAAAGGAAGGGGATTTGCATCTCCTAGCACTGATGAGGTTCCCTAGTTGGGTTGCAAGAAGACAACCAAGCTCAGAGAGCACCCAGGACCCCACAGTGCTCCTCCTCCCCCTTCTATTGCTCTCCACAACACTCTCTCCCTTCTAGCACTGATGATGTTCCCTAGTTGGGTCATGAAACGTCTGCAAGAAAACAACCAAGCTCAGAGAGCACCCAGGACCCCACAGTCCTTTTCTTCCTCCTCCTCCTCCTCCTCCTCCTCCTCCTCCTCCTCCTCTTCTTCTTCCTCTTCCTTCTCTTTTTCCTCCTCTGCTTCCCCTCTTCCTTCTCCTCCTTTTCTTCTTATTCTTCCTCCTCCTCCTCCTCCTCCTCCTCCTCCTCCTTCTTCCTCCTCCTCCTCCTCCCTACAAACCCCCTTCTCTTCTAGCACTGATGATGTTCCCTAATTTGGGCAATGAAACGTCTGCAAGGAAACCACCCAGCTCAGAGAGCACCCAAGATGCCTTACTCCACCCTGAGCTGCAAAGATTCTCCTGTTTTGGGCTTCTAGGTGGCTGACAACACTTAGTGCCAGGTCCAAAATATTCATAGCTCAGGGCTGAAATCTCCTTGGTTCTCTCTGAGACACAGGCAGTCCTTAACTTACATCTTAACAACAGTTTACTCACTAATAATAATAATAAAGTTGGAAGGGACCTTGGAGGTCATCTAGTCCAACCCCCTGCTCAGGCAGGAGACCCTATACCCTTTCAGACAAATGGCTGTCCTGTCTCTTCTTAAAAACTTCCAGTGTTGGAGCATTCACAGCTTCTGGAGGCAGGTGGTTCCACTGGTTAATTGTTCTCACTGCCAGGAAGTTTCTCCTTAGTTCTAGGTTGCTTCTCTCCTTGATTGGTTTCCATCCGTTGCTTCTTGTCCTGCCTTCGGGCGCTTTGGAAAACAGCTTGACTCCCTCTTCTTTGGGGCAGCCCCTGAGATATTGGAACACTGCTATCATGTCCCCCCTCGTCCTTCTCTTCGTTAAACTAGACATACCCAATTCCAGCAACCGTTCCTCATATGCTTTAGCCTCCAGTCCCCTAATCATCTTTGTTGCTCTTCTCTGCACTCTTTCTAGAGTCTCAGCATCTTTTTTACATCGTGGTGACCAAAACTGGATGCAGTATTTATTCTGTCCTAGACAGGAGATTTTGCCTTATTCCAATCTGGAACAGATAGATAACTCAGAGGAATAAACAGAAAATATTGCTTTATTCTGGGAATCCTAAACAATGACTTACAGTTTGTAGAGGTGCGTCCAAAATATGTTTCTGCAATTTTGATTGTCCCACAGGTAAATTGATATTAGATTTTCCCCTCTTCTCCTTCTTAAATGTCACATGTTGGGATGATTATGGGATCTCCAGCCGTGTGGCTGGATGCCATGAACAAGATGAACAAAAGAACTCCCATGTGGCTAGTGTCCAGGAAGTCTCCCAATGCCCTTTAGAAACTTCTCCCACTGACCTAAAGACAAACCCAGCCTTTAACCCAATAACTGCCAGGGTCCAGAACAGTATTCCAAGTGTGGCCTTACCAAGGCATTGTAAAGTATTAATACTTCATGTGATCTTGATTCTATCCCTCTGTTAATGCAGCCCAGCACTGTGTTGGCTTTTTTGGCAGCTGCAGCACACGGCTGGCTCATATTTAAGGGATTGTCCACTAGGACTCCGAGATCCCTCTCACAGT
>NW_015405654.1:0-2637 GCF_001527695.2 Protobothrops mucrosquamatus
AAGAAGAAGAAGAAAAAGAAGAAGAAGAAGAAGAAGAAGAAGAAGAAGAAGAAGAAGAAGAAGAAGAAGAAGAAGAAGAAGAAGAAGAAGAAGAAGAAGAAGAAGAAGAAGAAGAAGAAGAAGAAGAAGAAGAAGAAGAAGAAGAGGAAAGAAGAAGAAGAAGAAAAAAAAAAACTTCTTGGGAACACTTCCACCTGCTTCTAATATCAGGTGGCTTGACCTGATGGGTGTCAAAGTTCCCAAAGAAACACAACTTTGCTCCCACATTGTGTTGAGCCAAATTGACAAATCTGCTTGCCTCATCTTTACCCAGTTCAAACAAAAACATTTGCCCAAGTCATAACTGTTAGCCCAAAAAGTTGATGGATGAGCCATGTGAAGCTGGGCCTTGGGGAGAATGATGGACAGATTAAAGGTTGGATCACGGTCAAACTCTCTCTCTCCCCTTCAGATCCTGGTTTCCTCTCCAACGTTTCTATCCCGGAGCCAGGCTTGCATTTCTGTCTTGGAAATTGTCCCCTTAACACTCGTCTTCAATTGTGCTTCATGATTAGATCGCAGTGGAATTGCAGCTGGTTGAACAGTCAGTTAGATGTTTAGACTTGATCTGGCATTTTTCAGCCATCTATTGACATCTTCCCAAGAACCTGAGATAGGACTTGATAGGTGGATAAGAATGTCAAATTCAGTTCAAACATTTGGTTCTTTGACCAACCGTTAACATTTCCACATTTCCAGTGAAGAAAAAGAACCACTCAGTGATGTAATGACTAGTTTGGAATGATCTGCAGGGAAGTCTAATTAGTTAAAACTATTTGGGAAAAAGGGAAAATCGGGAGATAGGACGTTAGGGTTTTATCAGCATCCCCATTTTCCAAGTTACAATCCTAGCATTGTCTGGTTACAATTGGGACTCTGTCTTGAGTGGTTTTTGATGCACTCCGTCGGCCCAAATATGGGAGGAAGAAATCAGGACTCTGCGCTTCTTGGTGCTTCTTGTTGTTTTCTTGCAGATGTTTCCTTACTAAATTAGATAGTGGCCTAGGAGGTCAGGGGTAGGCAACCTTGGCTCTTTTATGACTCGTGGACTTCAACTCCCAGAATTCCTGAGCCAGCATGCCTCAGCTTGGAAACCTCTTCCTTTCCCCTCAGCATGGCTGGCTCAGGAATTCTGGGAGTTGAAGTCCAGCAGTCATAAAAGAGCCAAGGCTGCCTACCCCTGGCCTAGGTAATCTAAACTAGGTAATCAGCGCTAGTTGATGTTACTTCATTTGGTCACGAAATGTCTGCAAGAAAACAACCAAGCTCAGAGAGCACCAAGGAGCCCACAGTTCCATCCTGAGCTACAAATATTCTCTTCTATTGGTACAATCAGGACTGTTGGCATTTGGCGTTTAAACAAATCTGGGAATCCTGTCTTCGAAATCTGTTGATTGTATTAGCTTATTAGTAAATTAGTCATTAAAAAGTATGCTCATTTTGATCTCTTTTAATCTTTCAAAGGAAGTCTGCCTGGTCCACTAAAGGGATTCAAGGAATGGACCAAATATGTTTGGTCCCCGTTTGGCTTAGAAGACAGATCAATTGGCGAGTCGTTCCCACATCTGGATTGCATTTGCCCCTCTTTGACTTTAGCCTGCATATTCTGGCTAATCCTAATATTCACCCCAGATTTTCTCCAACTCCAGTTATATCAGCTATATTTCTCTTAATTCTGGATGGATTTAGTCCAATCCACAAAGGCACCAGGTTAGGAAAGGAACAGTGGTTCTTAAAACTGTTTGGCCCAAATACTTTTCCTAATCTTGAATAATGTCATTATTCCTCCCAAAAAAACCTGACTGTTGTTTTTGCACAAGTGTTTCAGCAGTGGCAATTCCAAACTGGACCCTCAACTCTCAAACAGTATTTACAAGTTGCTCCATTAACCCCAGGAATATCAGCTTTGGAGTAACTATCCTCAGTTTAAGAACCACTGGGATAGCAAGCACCTTACAATTTTAAAGCTCGTAATACAATTATTCCCTATAAGGTGCCCCATCAAAAGGTTTCATGTACTGCTAAAAGGCAGGAAATTTCTCTTTTTTTTTCTGAAAGAGTCGACTTCGATTTGGACCAGACTTTTTAAACAAATCCTCTACCTTAGAGAAAGTTTAGAGCAAAGAAGAAAGAATTTGGCCTTGCCATCTGTAAAATGCTAGACTTCTATGTGCCAGAATTTCTTGAAAACGTTTATGTAAACAGAAGCTCAGTTTTTAAGTAAGAATTCATCCTGATTTAAGAGCATTGGTGGCCCAGTCGTTAGAGTGCAATATTGCAGGCTAATTCACTGCTCACTGCCAGGAATTCGATTCTGACCAGCTCAGGGGGGACTCAGCCTTTCATCCTTCTGAGGTCGGTAAAACGAGGACCCAGAGTGTTGGGGAGAATATGCTGACTGTCAACGCTGCAAATACTGTATATTCTTGCTTTGACAATATGCAGAACTGTCTGGTATTTATATAGTTAAACCAGCAACTGTGAAAGAGGGAGGAGCATAAGGATAGCCCGGGAGAAAGAAACCGGAAGTAAATCACATCTTCCAAGTTGATTGGAAGATGTGAACCATGACCCTACAATAAGGGAGTGGGAAATGCT
>NW_015405655.1:0-2636 GCF_001527695.2 Protobothrops mucrosquamatus
AAACATGGAGAGATTCCTTTTTCTGGTGTTTCCAGGTCCCGGAGAGTCTGGCACACTGAGATTATCAAACATCTCCTCTGCTGCTTATTTTACAGAGACATTTGAATATCTCTTATCTCTCCAGTACTTACAAGGCTCCCTGCTGATACTGATCAGTGTTTTGTTTTTGTTCTTCTTTTTGAATGTGATTGTATTCTGACATACAGCTTTCTACACTTTTCCACAGCCGGTTGTAAAATTTGCTGGGAACTGACCACCAATAAGAATTAAGTAGATCTGACAAAAGCCTTGCTTGTATAATTGTTCTGTTGTAATTATGTCTATTATGTTTACTGTGCTTGTCACCATATTTAACAGCCAATTGATATACACTACCAACACAGAATATTTTACTACTCTCATTTTCATTCTTCTTAAAGACAGCACACAATAATATTGTAACATTTGTATCATGTGAAATTATATAAATATATGATTACTTCATTACATATTAACTCTAACATGCTATTATAATTAGTTGTAATATTAATATTAATCATATTTTATTTAGTTGAAGCTTTCAGTTCTCTAAGATTTTAGGAGTTTTGTGTTTTACGACCTTCTGACAAACAAAGTCAAAAGGTGATTCACTTAACAATTGTTGCAGGAAAGGTAATAAAAATGGAGCAAAACTCATCAAAACTGCCCTCAAACCGCTTCATTCCAGCTTCATTTCGCTTTGATGGCAGTCAACCATAAACTGTGGGGAGGTGGGAATGGGACGATATAGGGAGAGGGCATGTCAATCAGAGACAATGGTTGAAAGACCCAAGAACACCAGCCTGGGAAAGGAATTCCCACCAAAGAGGTGCCAAAATATGGAACTGTTACCCAAATACCTAGTTTGAATCTCATTGGATACCACCAAGATCATTGGGGGGGCTGGGAGAAGGGAAAATTACTGGGTTTACGTGGGAATTCCTCAGATCTGGCTTTGCTGTGCTGTAACCACTTAGCTTCACTAAAAGCATACCCTTTCACTTCAAATGGAGTCAAGAGTCTTTCTTTCCTGAATGCCTAAGCTGGGACAGGTCTGACACTTAAATAACAACTGTCTTGCTTAGCAACAGATATTATGGGTTCAGTTGTGGTCGTAAGTTGAGGACTACCTGTATTTTCTGTTGATCTTGGAGCAAAATAAAATATACTTGAAATTTAATCTTGCTCACATCTATGATGTTATTTTTAACAGCCAATCTCCACTGCAGTCTTTGGGGGGTGATTTTGCTTGCTTGCTTGTTTGCTTACTTGCTTGCTTGCTTCAAAATTGAGACTGCAGAGGCCCTGTGGAAAAAGGGTCTACAGGTATTTTTATTCTGTGTTGTATCTTCTTCTAAAGCTGTGGGGCTCCAATGGGCTGTGAAGGAGATTCACACACTCAAAATTTACCCTTGTGTTGTCAGGCTGAGAAAGCACCAGAAAAATTCCTTTGCATTTATGTAAACTGTTTAATCTTAGTTTTCTGAGCTGCCCTCCCCCTCTCAAACTCAAACAGAATGATAAATTGTAGGTGACACACAGGTAACCTGGCACTTGAAAGGAATGTCTGATAATTTGTTTATGCTGGATTTCACAAATCCAGTCTAACCATAGGGACTTGCAAGTTTATCCATTTGGCTTCTATATTTTTTATTTTTAAAAAAATCTGATTTGGAATTTAATTATGTTATTTTTGAATTTACAGTAGTACACTCCACTGCTTTATCAGTATTTTTAGCAGACTGTGGAACTAGATCTGTTCAGTTCATAATTCTTCAGTTCCACAGGAAGATGCCTTTAGATCATATTTCTACTTTTTCTACTTGGTATGCTATACAGTGATAAAAAGTAGTACATATCAGTATAAATATGCAAACCAAGTGAATCAAACAATTAAATTAGTTTTAACATCCAATTTACTAAGATATAAATGAATACAAAAACACACACAACAATAAAGAAGCAAATCTAACCTGCTTTTTAACATTTGGATGAGTTTAGAGAGCAGATACTTATTCTCTTTTATATTGCTTTGCAAATGGCACCTCTGGGGACAATCAGAGCTTGGGTGGTGATTTTCAGAGTGGAAAGTATTATTGAGAAGGGAGCAAGAGTAATAAACAGGTCTGAATACAACAGAAAGTAGCTAGGTACTGCCAGACTAGTGGGAAAAGGAAGAAAATTGGGAAAAATTGCAAAAACATCAAAACATGTTTTGTTGCAATTGAGTAGCACCCATAACACTGTTAAAGGAAGCAAAGCCTAAGTGTTAGATCGCGCAGGCAGTAAGACACGAGTCGAGTGACAGTCAGCTCTCGGTTTATTGGCAAGGCATCAAGTAAATCCGGACTGGCTCTCTGGGCCAGGGATTCCCTTGGCTTGTAATCACACAATTCCATTGGCTGGCAAGACCCTGTTACTAGTTAGCCAACCAGCAACGGGCATGAAACTGTATGCAGATGGAGAAGGGCAATCACCCTTAATGGGCGATCAATGGTGAAGGGCAATCACCCTTAATGGGTGATCAGGATATGCATAGGGGATTAAGGGGGGGGAATACAAAGAACACAACACCCCTCCCCTCAAAGTTCTTGCTATCGTCCTTGGTGAATAGTGGT
>NW_015405656.1:0-2636 GCF_001527695.2 Protobothrops mucrosquamatus
ATGCCCGTTGCTGGTTGGCTAACTAGCAACAGGGTCTTGCCAGCCAATGGAATTGTGTGATTACAAGCCAGGGGAATCCCATAAAAGAGGGCTCCCCTGGCCCAGAGAGCCAGTCCGGATTTACTTTATGCCTTGCCAATAAACCAAGAGCTGACTGTCACTCGACTCGTGTCTTACTGCCTGCGCGATCTAACAATATAGTTCTCCTGCTTGAGCAGGGGGCTGGATTAGAAGACCTCCAAGGTCCCTTCCAGCTTTATGCTATTCTAATACCTTGTAACACAACAGTAAAGCAGCATTGAAATGGTAAGAACTTTCCAAACTTCCATTTCTATGGAAGTAATGAGACTTGGTTTTCTATAAGTTAGTCCATTTGAGGTACCTTGATTGAAAACATTTTGCCCTATTGTGCATGATTATTTTTCCAGTTAAAATTTACAGGCATGAGAATTTTACCAGTATTAAATACATTTTGTGTATATTGTAGCCTAGACAAAATGCCTTATGCTAGTTGAGTAAATTCTCAGAAAAGCTATTGATGGTCTATCCAACTAAAGGTAAATTCTTTCTGATCCCTTAGAATAATAAGGGATAAAATGAAGCACATTCTTAATCTTTTTCAATTCAGTATCAATATTGAGTAAATCTAATGTTGGCTATTTAGTACTTTGGCTTCAAGAGGAAGAAAAATAGTTGTCACTACAATTTTAATATCTGTTATGTAGGTATTATGTGTATTTCATGTGTGCTCTGTCCTTCAATATTTTTAGAACATCCTTCCTCAATCTGATGTCTTTTAGATTTGTATAATAATTGCTGGAGGGGAATTTCAGAAGATATAGTTCAACATGTCTGGAGGGCATAAGACTAGGGAAATTGTACTATTATCCAATCATCCATTAAATAATTAAAAGCCTCATGCTTCTGTCAGCTGGGTAAATAACTTCCTGCAGTGATTTCAATACAAACTTTGGTTTTCTTTTTATGTAGTCATTCATTTTCCATTCCATGTCATACTTGTTGCTTAGGGCATAATTATTAGGTTTGCTCTTCAGTGCTGCCAATTATTTTACAAAAGCCATAAAGTTAGCTAATTCAGTTATCTGTGTCACACACAGGTACTGAAGAGATTTGTCTTTATGGGGACTCTCATATTAAAAGCCCATTCTATTACTAAGCCATGGAATATTCTGTTTATTCATGAAAACCAGTGTTTCTGATCTTCTCTTTTTTAAAAATTGACTTGAAAAACCAAAGAAGTGATGGCAAGAAAATGCTGTATAAATGACAATTTTGTTCGTCTTATTTGCTTCTGAAGTGGAATAATTATTGGCATAACTATCATGGTAGAAAAGCTTAGGGTAGACACAAATATTTCTTTTCCTACATATCAGGCTGCACAGTGACTTTTGGAGCAGATTAAATACCCATACTTTGACAAATGGACATGTGACTAGAATTAAATGCATCTTTGAAGATGGAAAAGTTGCTACCCTCACTTTAGTCTAAAATCCACCATTCAATGTGTTTGATTAAAACTGTCCACATTTCTCTGCAGAAACCAACAAAACACACACATTCTGCCTTCATTTAAAATGTCAATAATGTAGCTGTAATTCTATGATAAAGAACATGCTTTGCCTACAAAATATCTTTGGTTCAATCCACAAAATGTTCAGCTAAGGTGAAGAAAACTGCTTAAATCCTTAACAGCAGCTGTCAGTTACTATTATCAATACCCAGGATAAAGGAAGCACTGATTTCTCCTCATATGAAAGGCAAGTTCCCTTATGCCTTTTTGCTAGTAGAAAAATAGACCCCAGTGATTCTAATGGTGAAGAGATTGAAAAGCTAATTGATAACCATTTTCTCAATTCACAATCTGATTGCTGATCTGGAGATGTAAGCATTTCAAATACAATCCAGCACTGAGGAAAAGTCATCTTTGAATTTTTGAACAGTAACTGAATGTTATCCTTAAAATTAAACTGATACTCAGGATAATAACTGGTGTTGTAGCAAAGGTGAAACAGAAGCTGAATGGTTGACTGCCATCTAAAAGAAAGCAGGGAGAAGAAAGTTTATCTTCATCTGGCATAGAGAAAGGGCCAGTCTGTTGATTGCTATGCTAGAGTGGTGTCATGTTACCAGCCAAGTTTCGAGGCTGATGAGGCCTGATCTGATTCTTCACCACTGAGCAAATATGATCTGAAATCACTGTCTACTCTAGGCCTAACTTCAAGCTTCTTTCAGTAAATCCAGACTTAAGATTTTATAAATACTGTTGAGTGCACCTTCCCTGTGTTGAAAGAAAAGTCTTCATCAGGTGTAATTATCCCAGACTCCCAAAAGATTCTTATATCAAAAATTACAAAACAGCTATTTGATTCAAAACCTTGCCTTCCTGATAGATTCTGTCTCATGCTGTAAAGCCTGTATGCAAAATTCACAGCCTGTTGTTACATTCCTCTGTTTGATCCTGGCTTTAGTGATAACATTTCTCAGCCTGCTTCATTTACAAATAGCATCCTGCATTCCCTGCTTGATAAACCTCTTCCTGCTTGTAAAACTTGCATTCCTTTAATGATAAAACATTTGCCTCCTATCATGTAACTGTCAAAAGTCTTTTAAGTAAG
>NW_015405657.1:0-2636 GCF_001527695.2 Protobothrops mucrosquamatus
ATCAAAATATCACTGCCGGCCAGAAGAGGCTCCAGGCTCCCTTCCCCCCCCCCAAAAAAAGGCTAGCTAAGTGATAATCCCTATTCCAGCCAGAGAGCCATCGCGTTGGCCCAAGGCCTGCCTTTCAAGAAACACCCCCCCCCCGAGCCCTTTAATTTATTAAACAGCGCAAATGCGATCGAGTTAATTAGAAGAGCCGCGCTATCCAAGCCCCAAATGTGTTCAATCTGGGCCTTTCTTTGAGGCAGCCGGGCGGGTAGCCTAAGAAGCCGTGGAAGGGAAGGAAATCTTATTTCTGGCAGCTCGGCAGACCCAGAACTGCGGTTGAACTTTTTACCCTTAATTACGTCCTTGCTCATGCCCAGAGCAGTCTGGAATCAAAGCTGTCCCTTCGGGCCTTGGAAAGTTTCTCATGTGGCCAACAACGTTTGTTGTGTGATGTGAGGGGGGATACTTTAGGAGGGGAAAGAAGAGAGAGGGAGGGGAGGAATAAAAGGCAGGCCTTGGAACAGTGTGTTTGCCTTATCCTTCCCTCTCCCACCCACCCACCCACCCCCTTTTCAAAGTTTTCTCAGTTACCACCCACCTCACTTGTTGCCTACAAAAATAGTGTAATTGTTTGCATCTGTGTGTTTTCGTCTGCCATTGGGAATCGCTGTTATAAATCAATACGACAGAGAGGCTCACGGCTTCGTCCTCCCCGTTCTCTAATTGTCACTGTCTCTTCCTTCTTTGTCTTCCTAAGCTGTTGCATAAAGTGATATTCTGGGACAGGAAACGGCCTTGGAATCCCCCACCCCGTATTCCTCCCATGCTGCTGAGCATCAATAATAATAATAATAAAGTTGGAAGGGACCTTGGAGGTCATCTAGTCCAACCCCCTGTGTGTGTGTGTGAGAGAGAGAGAGAGAGAGACAGACAGACAGACAGACAAAAACTGGAGCTACACATTTAATAATAATAATAACAACAACAACAACAACAACAATAACAATAACAACAACAACAACAAAACAACAAAACAACAACAACAACAACCATAATAATAATAATAATAATAATAATAATAATAATAATAATAATAATAATAATAATAATAGTAAAGTTGGAAGGGACCTTGGAGGTCATCTAGTCCAACCCCCTGCTCAGGCAGGAAACCCTATACCATTTCGGACAAATGGCTGTCCCAGTCTCTTCTTAAAGACTTCCAGTGTTGGCGCATTCACCACTTCTGGAGGCAGGTTGTTCCACTGGTTAATTGTTCTCACTGTCTGGAAGTTCCTCCTTAGTTCTAGGTTGCTTCTCTCCTTGATGAGTTTCCATCCGTTGCTTCTTGTTGCTTTGGAGAACAGCTTGACTCCCTCTTCTTTGGGGCAGCCCCTGAGATACTGGAAGACTGCTATCATGTCCCCCCTCATCCTTCTCTTCATTAAACTAGACAGACCCAATTCCAGCAACCGTTCCTTATATGTTTTAGCCTCCAGTCCCCTGATCCTCTTTGTTGCTCTTCTCTGCACTCTTTCTAGAGTCTCAGCATCTTTTTTACATCGTGGTGACCAAAACTGGATGCCGTATTCCAAGTGTGGCCTTACCAAGGCCTTGTAAAGTGGTATTAATACTTCACGTGATCTTGATTCTGTCCCTCTGTTAATGCAGCCCAGCACTGTGTTGGCTTTTTTGGCAGCTGCAGCACACAGCTGGCTCATATTTAAGTGATTAATTAATGGTCCAATCCTGATTTAGCCAGTGGCCATTCTCATCAAAGTGTTGATCAGAGCATCATGGCTGAGAAGAGAACCTCAAAGGTGGTTCTTCAAGAGGCAACTGGACGTCCTTGTCCAGTTGCCTCTTGAAAAAGCACCTTTGAGACAACCATGACCTGGATGAGTGAGAATTTCCATAGACACTTAAGAAGAGAAGCGAACTCAAGTAACAGAATAACAGAGCTGGAAGGGACCTTGGAGGTCTTCTAGTTCACCCCCTGCTCAAGAAAGAGACCCTATACCAGGGGTGTCAAACTCAATTTCACTGAGGGCCGCATCAGCATTGCGGTTGCCCTTGGGGGGCCGGGTGGGTGTGGCCAGAGTGGTTGCAGCCTACTGGGTGGGCATGGATGGAGTGGGTGTGGCCTACTGGGTGGGCGTGGCCAGCTCTACATCGTTCGCCTCAAGGGTGCCTGTGGGGGCCTGGGCAGGAGTGGGACAGATCTGAGGGTCTCTGGCAGAAGGGGGTGGGACCGGGGCAAGTGCCAAGATGGCCACCACAAAATTGTACCTTGGCTCCCAGCCGGCCTGGGCCAGGGCCAAGGCAGCGGGGGCCGTTCCCTCACTGTTTCCAGGATGGCTTCGTGGGCCGCATGAAACCACTTCGCGGGCCGCATCCGGCCCCTGGGCCTTGTGTTTGACATGCTTGCTCTATACCATTCCAGACAAATGGTTGTCCAGTCTCTTCTTGAAAACGTCCAGTGTTGGAGCACCCACAACTTCTGGAGGCAAGTCGTTCCACTGGTTAATTGTTCTCGCTCTCAGAAAATTTCTCCTTGGTTCTAAATGTCCATTCTCATACTTTACTAGTTTCATTCTCATGACGTTTGAGAGCTGCAGGTACCGTTTCTCAACTCCGGCACCCCACGTTCC
>NW_015405658.1:0-2636 GCF_001527695.2 Protobothrops mucrosquamatus
TATGAAAGAATCTTTGACTGAAAAATATATTCTCAGAATTAGTATACTGGAAATATAATGATGTTCCAGTTTCTTCAGGGTCTTTTTACCTGATTACTTAACAGAAGGTTACACACAAATTTGATTAGATGGGGATTTAATTACTCTTACTTTACTACTGATTTTGAAGGTCAACATGCACATACCCACACACCCACAAGTTTTCTAGGGACAACTTCTTCCCAACAGAATAAGTACTACAGACTAATTAGGAATTCTGCAATAAAATGCCTTTCTCTGAGTAAACCTGCTGGAGAATATATGAAACCAAGAGTAAAGGTAGTCCTCGACGTACGACTATAATATTCAGAAATCATTCAAAATTACAGTGGCATTGAATATTATAGTTGAGGACTACCTTTACTCTTGGTTTCATATATTCTCCAGCAGGTTTACTCAGAGAAAGGCATTTTATTGCAGAATTCCTAATTAGTCTGTAGTACTTATTCTGTTGGGAAGAAGTTGTCCCTAGAAAACATGTGGGTGTGTGGGTATGTGCATGTTGACCTTCAAAATCAGTAGTAAAGTAAGAGTAATTAAATCCCCATCTAATCAAATTTGTGTGTAACCTTCTGTTAAGTAATCAGGTAAAAAGACCCTGAAGAAACTGGAACATCATTATATTTCCAGTATACTAATTCTGAGAATATATTTTTCAGTCAAAGATTCTTTCATATTGGGATCATTCTTGTATCTGTTGTCATCCTGAAATTCTGGTTGTTCCATGTTGTGTACAAGGTTTTTTGCAGGGCAAAGGGGAAGGCTTATTAGTGAATAATTACACAATGCAACTTTTACAGAATTTTATTTTAAAAAACCCTTCAGAGAGGAAAATAGAAACTACGTATAAAACTACGCAATCACATGATCAAAATGCAGGTGCTTGGCAGCCCACCTGCATGGGAATTTCAACTCTCCCACCTGCCTATTTGACCCCCCTCTATCCATATCCTTTTAGTCCCCTGCTGCCCTACATTTTGCTGCTCCAGCTGATCTTTCCCAACTTCTTGCTCCGGCTGCTGACAAGCATGTTTCAGCTGGGGGCGGCGGCGGCTGAGCCCCAAACAACCCCAGAACTGCGCTGAACCTCCTGGGGTGAGCTGGGCTTTGACTGCAAAAAAAACCCCAAGGAAACAAAAAGCACCCCCAGACCTACAGTGTTAAAAAAAAAACCTCTTCACACTGTAAGCCCAAGCCACCGATAGAGCCACAACGTCAAAAGATCCTTTCACTCTGTAAAAAAAATAAATAGCCAAAACAGTGCCTAGAGCGGTGGTATGGCAAAAAGCTCCTTTGCTGTTTTTTTCCCCCCCAGTGGAAAGATATTTTTTTGGTGCCAAGGCTTTGAGATTGCTTTGGGCCTTTTTGTTTGTTTGTTTTCATTGTAAAGCCTAGTCCTGACCTGTCCTTGCAACCTGTTTGGGCACACCTTGTGGGCAGCTGGAACAAAACAGTGAAGGTCAGGTGGGGTGACAGAGTGCAGAATGGCAGAAATCTCAAGAGTTCAGGGTGGAAAGGACAACTGCAGCTGGGACTGTGATGGGATGGGATGGGTGGAGCTTCCCAGAGTCTGGCAAGTAGCCTCAGGGCTGTGCAGTTGCAGGGTGCTTGGTGGCCAAGAACACAAAGATGGGGAAGGAAATAGGTGGGTGGGGGGAGTTGGAGGTAGTTCCTTCTTTACTGAGGTTTGGGGCTGGGAGGGACCAATGTGATATTATGATTTTATTTTTTGTTTTTCGGGGAAATCCGCAGGATTCTGATGTGAATCAAGACTGCTGTGGATGAGTTGGGAAAGGTCACACTCTCTTTCAAAGTGACTTCACCTGACAATTCTCTTTCCCTTCTGAAATTAAAAAAAACACACACCCAGCCATAATAATTTTTTTGCTTTTAACGTTCAAGGGGAAGAGTCCTGTCTTAAGAGATATGGAAAGTTTCTGATATTCAAGGCACAGCAAACCTTTTTAAAAATCTTTAGTTCTTCCATTTTGCTAGAAAAAAAAACATTTTGTGAATTAAAAACTAAAGAAGGAAAAGATTTGATAGGACAAGGCAAATATTCCCAAGGAACAATAAGAGTGGAGAGTTAAAAACAAAAACCCTAGTTGGAGCAGGTCTAACATTCTATGAATGCATCATCATAGTTCCTGCTGGGTTCAACTCTGCTTTCCTGCAATATAGGGTTCATCAGTTAAACTTCAAATATTATACTTCCACAGTTTTTTTTAATTAAATTACGTTAATTAATTTAATTAATTAAACTTAAAATGCACAATATATTTAAAAAAAAGATGAGAGAGCAAAAAGATGAGAATTTAAAGCTGATAGTTATGCAAGGAGAAAATGCCATGAAATCCGTGGCTCTCCATCTCAAATGGCCCTGAACTGAATTTAATAGATGGGGCGTTGTCTTACCTGAACGCCTTTTCTCAGCACGGAGATGGAGGATCCACCCGTGGGTTGTGACTGTATTCCTGCCCAATCAGATCAAGTCAGCCAAAGTTGTCACGCCCCGTCCTTGGACCTATGCCCAGTCTTGACGCGAGCGTAGCACTTGACTGATCGATGACGTACTGGCTCATACACCAATTACCTAT
>NW_015405659.1:0-2635 GCF_001527695.2 Protobothrops mucrosquamatus
AGAGGATGACCAGTAGGAATAATGTGGAGGGATTCAATTACAACAGCAATGGATGCAACTTTTGGAAGATTTGAAGTGCCCAGTTGGGGACAGATCATCCTTGAAAATGTCTCTTTGTGTGATCACTAAAAGCCAATACTGACTTGGTGGCAGATAAGCAGTCACAACTTCCAATAGAATCTATACCCCACAAATTCCCCAAAATGCACAAAACAGGTCAGGTCTTCCAACCCTGTGACTTCAGTTATGTCATCATGTTACAATTATTCTCTTCCGTGGCTCTTGACTTCTAAATTAATTGATTTTGAATATATATTCCTCCTAGCCATTAAAAATTTGCTTGCCTTAGGCTCTAATGGATTTCTGTACCTCACGTCTGTCATTTCGATATGAATTATTCATCTCTAGGTAAAAGTGATTCATCACTTGGAAAAGATTTCTCTGTTCCCTTTAATTACAAACAAAGAAAGAGAAGTATCAAAAGACTCATTTCCTTTGAATCCTTTTCTAGTAAGTTCAAGAACATTAAAGAAGTATGATTTCGCGGTGCGGGTTACGCCACATAGCAGGCATCATATTTGGTCATCATTACAAAATTTCTTTTCTTCGGCACTATTGTTGTGCAACGAGAAAGAAGCTATCACTGAAACAGGTAATTATGAGCCAACTTACTCTCTTCACTCTGACTCAAAATGACCTATTAAAGAATGAAGAATTCTAGTTGAATGCAGTTGCTGGAGGTACTGCCTTAAACAACCCTGAAGTCTGTGACCCTTTTCCTTTGTTCAACTACAAATGTTAAACTACAAGCAGCAATTTCTGAGTTAGCAGCAAATGCTCAACACGGGTTTGTCCTTGCCTGTTGCTCCTTAATATGTTAGGGAAGGATCTGCCTTTATTAGATGCTTTTTGGCAAAAAACATTTCTTTTATCCTCCACGTGGTTAGGTAATGCCTGCCCATAATAAGAAAAGCTTCTTCCACCTTTTGTCCTTGAGACAAATCTCTTGCTGTCTTATCTTTATGTTTGCTTACACAGTTGCTTGCTCACATCTTAGATGTAACTGGAAAAAAATATATTAAAAAATTATAAATAAAAGCCTAGATATTTGTAGCATTTGCAGCATCCTGAACACATCATGGTTTAGTTACTAAATGTAATGTATTGTCAGAATTAAAACAGACTCAAAGTTAAAGCAGTTTTTTTGAGCTAAATATTAATAGCTCCCTATTTTACAAGCGTCTTGCTTCCCATTAAAAAAGGGAAAAGGAACTCTGTTAAAATTAGAGAAAGAATTTCCTATTGAGATCATTGACTTTATTGATGCAGATTTATTCATTCATTCATTTCTAATTTATTAAATTTATATGCCGCCCAATTACTATTGCAAGCCATTAGAACAATAGGTTATACAAGAATAGAAACAAAATACAGAGGAAAAAAGCAAAACTCTGAACTACAAGATTAAGACAACTTATTCCTTTTTGAGGAATAATTTTTTTTCTCTCCGTGTGGATATTTGAAAAATCAACTCAGACAAGCATTTGTTTATTATTTATTTCACCACAACCGTTATATGTTTTTCAGTTAAAAATTTAGTTCTAAACAACTTAAAGTAAAAAAAAAAAAGTAAAGCTACGTAAGTATTTTGTAACCATAAATCTACAATTTAAAAAGTTACAGAATAAAAACCATGAGGAAAGTATAAATAAAACATGTAAGGGCAAACAGCAATAAACATCCACAAGATTGAAAAAGCTGAACAAAATATATAAAAAATTAGGTGCCAGCCACATTTCTGCCGAATGATAATCCCAGTTCTGCAAAGAAGCTGAAGAAACAGTGGACCATCTGGTTAGTCGCTGCAAGAAAATCACACAGATTGACTTCAAAAAAACCAGCATGACAAAATACAGGTATTCCTCAACTTACGATCACAATCGAGGCTGGAATTTTGGTTGTGTGTGTTGTGGTCGTTAAATGAGTTACCTATGTGACTGCCTCGCTAAGGACCACCACCCCAGGTCTCCCCATTGAGGTTTTAAAGCAACCATACTGGGGGGGCCTCAGGGAGTGGGGGAGGCCTTGTGGGGCTCAGCAGCTACTGGCACACAGAAATCTGCTGTAGGTTTATAATCCACTAAATGTGGATTATAAAATTTTTACTTCAGTAATGGCAAGAGAGACTGAAAAGATTCTTAACTGAATTTATACATTCAGACCAAAATGGTTTTTTTTTACCAAAGAGACAAATTAAAAATAATTTAAGAGTGATAATGGATGTACTGGAATATTATGAATTACATCTAGGCAAACCACTGGCACTAATATTTCTAGATGCCCCAAAGGCATTTGATAATGTTTCCTGGCAATTTATGATTCAGCAATTAAGAATAATGGACTTTGGACAGAACTTTATTTTATTTATTTATTTATTTTATTTAATTACATTTATATCCCGCCCTTCTCCTTGCGGACTCAGGGCGGCTGACAATAGATAAAATGCTAACATGTTATACATCTAATTAAAAATCAATTAAAAAGAAATATTTAAATGCGTCCAATTTAAAAGTAATTAAAACCCCTTTAAAATCCCTTAGGCCAGTCCCGCGAGCTGGAACAACCACGTCTTGAG
>NW_015405660.1:0-2635 GCF_001527695.2 Protobothrops mucrosquamatus
AACTATGGACTGTTAACCAGTTCTAGGCAATGATTCCTGATTTGAAGGACAAAACGGGATTTGAAAGACGTAAGAGTTATCAGGAATTTTTAAAATGAATTGTATATATTTTTTTCAGAATCACATACAACTCTGGAGGGTAGTCCAGGAAAAGTCACAGCTACTTTAAGTAGTTATTGGCTGGATCTACATACACACTAATTCCTATTCCAAATTGCACTTTTTCTTTCAAATCAGATATCTGCATAGCTCTGGTTTCCATATTACTTGAGGCTCTAGGAACTTTTTAAACTTCTTTCAATAAGCATCATGAGCATTTCACGAGAACCAAAGAATGGCACAGTGATTTTAACTTTTAATAAATGTTCATAAAAGTAGCTAAGAATCTTCATGCTAAGTTCAGCATGCGCTTACTACCTCATTGTCATGAGTGCAGCAATGTTGCTAATGCCATTAAATCATTTGTTCTTTTGATTTGCCTGAAGCACTCGTATTTCAGAGAGAAAAAAACTGGACAACAAAGAATGATCCTGGGAAGTAGTTTGCTTCATTAAGCAGCAAAGTTTGATTTAGTCGAATGTTTATCCCCAGAGTCTGTCTGTCAGTGAAATGTGCCACATTCTTGAATTATATATAAAAGAATCTTTGACCTGTTTAAATTGGTTTTGAAATCTGCAGAAACTGGGTTTATGCAACGGATGCTCCTGTAGTTTTTAGGGAGGTGGGGTTGAAATTGCATGCTTTAATAGACTGAGTATGAATAACTTTTGATTGCCCCATGGTGGTATTAATTATCCGTGTGGTCTCTAGGAGTCAAAAATGAGCTAACAGAAATCAATCAAATCAATCAATCTGGCATTTAACTCAATTCCATCCCATAGAATAATGGAGTTGGAAGGAACCTCAGAGGTCTTCTAATCCAACCCCCTGCTCGAAGAAGAGACCCTATATAATCTCAGACTAATGGTTATCCAGTCTCTTTTTGAAAGCCTCCATTGATGGAGCACCCACAACTTCTGAAGGCAAGTTATTCCATTAGTTGGTTGCTCTCACCATTAGGAAAATTTTCCTTGGTTCTAGGTTGCTTCTCTCCTTGGTTAATTTCCAACCATGGTTTCTATTTGTCTTGCCTACTGATGCTTTGGAAAATAGTTTGACCTCCCCATCTTTGTAGGAGCCCCTCAAATATTGGAACAGTGCTGTCATGTCCCCCATTCCCCCAATGGGAAAATCCCCCATCCCTCAACATTGCTATCATGCCCCATTTGCTGTTTGGCCCATGGGCATTTAACAACAAGGAAGAATGGATAGATGGTTAGATGAGAGAGAGAGAGAGAGAGAGAGAGAGAGAGAGAGAGAGAGAAAGAGAGAGAGAGAGAGAGAGAGAGACCATTGTTTAGCTGTTTAATTATTTCATGCAATCAATATTAGCAAAACACAGAACCATTTTTCAAAGGCACCAATTCAAACAACCTATAACATTCTTTGTTTTACAAAAGAATGCCTTTTCTTTGACCACGATTTCAATTTATTTTATATCCTTGAGTTTCAATTCAGTGTAGTGTCATCATTACATCCCTCTCAAAGGCCGTTTGTTTGGGAAGCCAATATGAACAACGCGCCTATGCAAAGGGCCGCAAAGATGCCAATGGATGCACATAAGATGAGGATAAAGGGCCACTCTTGAACTACTCGAGTCAAGGGAATTGTGCTTCTTTTAGGACTATGGTGAGAAATGAGATGTCACTCTGATTATTGACGGGTGTTTTGGACAACTCCTTACCTGAGCTTCGATAAAAAGCTTATTTTAATGTTCACTTTTCAAGGATTGGCCAATGACAGTTTGCATGTTTCAGCTTCAGTAGTTTCTCATCAAATGGCTGAGAGAGGTCGGAGGGATTCAGTCATTACAAAATCCAGAACTTGTATTGCAGCCTGTGACTTGCTTATTCAGAAGTATGTCCGAATGCGTTTAAAGAGGATTATTTGAAAATGGGTTTCTGTTGGACGGCGACCTTATTAACTCGACCTACTGTGATTCCCAAATACTCCGACATACTTCTTGGTTCAACAAAAACATGAAATTAAAATGTGAAACACCCAATTATATTTTGGATGGAAATTGGTTTAGGATTGCATGTTTTGAGAAAAGACATGTTTTATAACTAGCTTGTAAATGCACAATTTTGTGTAGATCTTTTTTTTTAAATAAAGAAGTGAGTCACTATGAATATGACTGAATAAATGTGCAAATTGCAAACTTAACTAATCACCATTCATTTCTTGAGTGGGAAAAGGATTTTAACAAGCTTATGGTTCCATCAGAATGCAAGAGCATTGGAGAATTTTATGATCTTTTGATCTCAAAAAAAAAAAGGACACTATAGGTCTCATTGCTACTGGATAATCTCTTTTCTAAACAAATACAGAAATACAACTTTGCTAAAGAGGAATGAAGCGAACACTGAAATGCAACTGTCTAAACACTGAAGCATTACTGGGAACTTAAGAGTTCTTCTTGGTTGTATTTTCTGGCATATTTCAAGCATTTTGTTGCGCACACACACACACACACAGAGAGAGAGAGAGAGAGAGAGAGAGAGAGAGAGAGAGAGAGAGAGAGAGAGAGAGAGAG
>NW_015405661.1:0-2635 GCF_001527695.2 Protobothrops mucrosquamatus
AAAACAGTGCTTTTCCAGAAGTATTTATGAGGCATTGTGTCTGATAGTGTTATGGTTTTTTTTAAAAAAAGCATTTATTTTATGGATTCTTCAGAATTACTATGGTATGTTTTGTAGTTGTTAAAAACTGTTGAGAATCTATTAGGATTATTGCAAAATATAAATCTGAGAAATAAATAATAAAAAGTATCTTTGTGGATGCCTGGGCTTCGTAAAACCAAATTCCACCAATTTGAAATGTCAAATTCTATAGTTTAGGAATATAGTTCAAAATGACATTTGCACCTTTACTGCTGTATTTCCCCTCCCTCCAACCATGCTAGCTTACATTGTAACTTGAAACCAAAAGGGAATCATGAATGGACATGACCAAATCATATGAGTCAAAAAGCTGTTACATGACTTCTATACAGATGGACCAACTCTGACTGATATGCAGATAATCAACCTGTCTCTCCCCTTGGGATACTCAAGCTGGCACTCATAGACCTCAGGAACAACAGGAAGATCATGCCATCTACTGGAAAAGAAGGCACCCAAAAGCAACACATCCAGTTTAATCAGCTAGCTGTGTCTTAAAGCTGCAATGCCCAATCATTTAACCAGCATGATAGCTGTAGGACACCTAGTCCCATTTCACCTGAAAGGTGTCAGATTGGTAAAACGCAGCTAAGATTTCCCCCCCCCTTTTTGAAGCTTTGATGGACATGTCATACCATTCTACTGCTGTTATTACAGCTGATGATTGGGTCCTTTTAGAATTGGGATATTTTTATAGGTAATATTTCCTAGAGTTTTCTAGATGCTGTTGTTCAAGAATTCCTTTTTCTGTGACTGTTGGCTGTTCTGGCTGCAAGAGGTGAAAAGCAACATTTGAATTACAACATGCAGTTGAAATGATAGTCTGATATGGGTCTTCTGGTCATGAAGATTATTACTTAATCTCTTCTGTTATCTCCCTGATTGGAAATATTGACTTTTTAAAGTCCTCACCTATCCTAAAATAACACTTTCTCTCACAATGTGATGCTCTTCAATATAAATATTATGTTCACAAAATAAACAATAGAATATTTAGATCAAATGAGGGGTACAGTCAATCACATATACAATGGGTTCATATGTGTTTAATAATACTAGCTAAGACCTAACAGCAATATTTACAGAACACTTAATTTTAACCTTCGTATGTTACAAAGTTACTTTATGATTCAGTGTGTTGTCTGAACCTCCAAACAAGTTAGCTGAGCTGTAAATTAATTATATTCTACAAATCAAGCAAACACTGTGAACTTCAAATACAGTACAAAGCTGAAAGCTATGTGTCTAGAAGGTTTATGAACAAATGAGATGATTCACCACCATACCTTTGCATTTGTAGACACAGTCCTTGTTTTCCTAATATTGATTTGGCTTCAGAAGATGCTCATCCATTTCCTAGGCTTATGAAATTTCACAATGGTCCTAAAATAAAGTGTTGCAGTATGCCAGGAGATGCCTGCTTAGAATTTCAGCCAGTATTTCCATTATTCCATGTCTCATTAGTTCTACCTATCCTAATTTTCAATTTCCTTCCCTAAAAATCATTTAGTATTCCATGCTCATGCAGGCTGCTTTATCTTCATGAGGCTGTTTTGGTGATTTCCACCTGCTTAGCTTTTGCCTCTCAGTTTGTTTACATTTCTGTGAGTTTTGGGATTCCTCAAAACATTATGCCACCTACTTATGTACAGTATGAGTAGTGTTATTTTGGCTTTTTGAAAAGTCCACAACTGGAAAATTACTTTGCTATTAATATATATCATTGCGTATACGCCTTGTGAATTTTAAGGTGTGTGGACTTCAACTCCCAGAATTCCCCAGCCAGCATGTTGGAGTTAGCTGGGGAATGCTGGGAGTTAAAAATCCACACATCATAAAGTTCATAAGGTTGAAATACGCAGATATATAGAAGAAGCTGTTGTAACAGAAAGCAACAACCTAAGATTAGTACTGCAGATATTGATTTCTAGATATGACAATTGATTTCTGGATAAATTTTAGATCATATGACGACTCCTAGATAGAATATTCTGATTCAGACAAGCTTAGCATCAGCCTACTGAAATCAATGAGATTTAAGTTAGCAGTGACTAACTCATATTTCTTTTACAGGATTGATTATTACTGTAAATAAATTTGAAATCAAATATATGAGATGTAATTGATTCTGCATATGTAAACGATTAATTTATTCAACATCCTCATGAAGAAAAAAGCATTCTTTTTAGATCAGCTGGATTTTTCTCCATCATTCTTAGAATATCAATAAGCTCTAACTGCTGTATTTAAATAGTTTGAGTCATAAAAAATGTTTACCTTTCCAACTGTGCAAATTTTAAAATTTACCTTCCTGAACTTATTTCCTTCAAATGTCAACATATTCAGAGACATAAGCTCTCAAAACTAATAGGTGTATTTGGGATTCAAAAAACTTTTTTCCACTTCCATATTTAAATTCAAAATCTGAGTGGAATATTTATCTTCTAAAATAATGTGCAACTTTATAAAGTGCCATGTTCTTTAAGGATAGTGCCTTTCATTCACTGTTTTGTATATGAGTTTGTATTAAAAATAATATCTTTTTAAAAATATG
>NW_015405662.1:0-2635 GCF_001527695.2 Protobothrops mucrosquamatus
TTGCCAATATTATGTTGCTTCTGAATTTAACAGAATAACTGAGTTGGAAGGGAGCTGGTAGGTCATCTAGTCCAAGCAGGAAACCCTAGACAATTTCAGACAAATGGCCATCCAATCTCTTCTTAAAATCTTATAGTGATGGAACCCCCATAACATCTGGAGGCAAGTCCTTCCAGTGTTTGATTGTTCTCACTGTTAGGACGTTTCTCCGTAGTTGTAGGTTGCTTCTCTCCTTGATTAGTTTCCATCCATTGCTTCTTGTCCTGCCTTCAGGAGCTTTGGAGAATAGGTTGACCCCCTCTTATTTGTGGCAGCCCCTCAAATACTGGAACACCGGGAACATTTCCCAGAGATATCAGAGTTGACCATAGCAGGAGACATCTCAAGGACATCCAGTTACATTATCAACTGGGAAGAGTGAGCTTATGAACTGCTAATTCTGTGCCCGTTGCCTTAATTTTGAAAAGTGATGACTAACCCTACTTTCCTGAAGATGTTTGTTTTCGGGGAATGCGATTGCCACACAGCATGGTTCACCTTCAATATTTCCTTAAAGAAAAATAGCATGTTTTCCTCTGCCCTTATTTATATAAGCCTGTATATCAAACCACGCAAGAGCTCAAAAGCTTAAAGAAACACGATAAATGTTGGCTTCAGCAAATAAAGGTGAGCATTTGAAAGGAAAATGTGGGAAGAGAGGTGAGGGAGAGCACTTGTTTTTTTTTACCCAGTTCCATTAGCAGTAAATCACCAGTGTATTTATAGCTGAGAGAATAGATTTAGCAATGTTACCTCTCCGGGGGAAGGGGGAAAAAAGGCATTATAGCTTTTTGTCTTGGTTTCTCCTTCCTCTCTCCCATTTCCATGCGTGACAAAAATCACTCAGCCTTTCCAAAACCTCTGAGGCAGAGGGAGGATCAAGGGTTTTCAAATAGCCATGATTTGTGAAAACAAAACAAACGCAGCTCAGCTCCAGCAGTTTGCCAGGGGACCACTAAGAAGATACAGATTAGACAAACCCATCTTTGGCTAGTCAATTTATGCAAACCTTCCCAGAGATCAATGGGCAGAATCGAAAGGCCAATGAGGGATTATGCATAGAGCAGATAGGGGAAGGGATTTGCACGAATTTATGAAATCCACAGATTTCTTTATAAATGGGGAGGAAAAGCTGAGATTTTCTTCCGTGAAACAAAACAACAAGGGAACATAAAGGCGATTTGACCTTAAAAGTAAAGCTTTCTCCACAAAATGATCGCATGCACACCCTTTACTTACAGCAACTCTGTCTTTTTGTAGGTTCAGTTGGGTTCTGGATGAACTAAAGCATGCTCACTAAATCCTCGACGTACAACAGTTCATTTAGTGACTGTGTGACTATTTGACGTTACAGTGGCATTGAAAAAAATGGCCTATGGCCATTTTTCACACTTATGTCCATTGAGCATCTCCATTGTCATGTGATCAAATTCAGCCACTTGGCAACTGACTCGTATTTATGACAGTTGCAGTGTTCCAGGGTCACGTGATCCCGTTTTGTGACCTTCTGACAAGCAAAGTCAATAGGGGAAGCCATTTTCACTTAACAATCGCTTTATTAACTTAACAACTGCACTTAACTGTCTCAGTAACAGAAATTTTGGGCTACCTGTATCCTTTTTTTCCTTCTTTTTTATTTTTTATTTTTCTTCTTTTTCCTTTTCCCTTCTGACTCTCATTTCTAAGGCTTTCAATAGAACTGGGTTAAGGTAAATACAGATGAGAGTTATTTCTTACGGTGCAAACGAAAAGCTCGTTATGATTGCGCAATAATCATGGGCAACCATGAGAGACAAGGTGGAGGAAGGCCACCAGTGAAAAAGTGACTCACAATAGTGCTTGCAAAGGGGCAGTGCTTGCATTCACGACACCGTGACACCCAACTTGTCACTTGCATTAAACATTCGCTTGCTGCTGTTTCTTTTGCATTGTGATTTAATCAGTGTATTTTGTTCAAATTCAGTTTACTTATGCAGGTTGTTTAAAACACAGCAAAAAAAAAAAGTGATCACATCGCCAACCTATTTACTGCTGCTCTTTAACTAAAACTCAGGTAATTATTTAGGTGAAATCAAGCAGTGTGCAAAAACATAGAATAGATACAAAATATAGTATAGGTACAATCTCACAATTCCTTTGGTGGAACTGAAGTAACTAATAGGATATGGCAAAAATTATCCCAGTTGCCACTTTGCTTCCAAAAATAGATAGGAGAGGCATTTGGGGAGGATAATGTATTAAACAATGGTAATTTAATTAATTTAATTTAATATTTTTTTCCCTGAATCCAATTAGCTAATCCACTTGGTAATACCCAAACTGGCATGATCTGACTTTATTCCCAAATCATTCCTTGCATGATCTGGTTTCAAACCAGGGTTTCTTGAAAGAGAGAGAGTGAGACAGCGAGAGGGACGAAGGGAGAGAGGGAGAGAGAGAGAGGGAGGGAGGGAGAGAGAGAGAGAGAGAGAGAGAGAGAGAGAGAGAGAGAGAGAGAGAGAGAGAGAGAGAGAGAGAGAGAGAGAGAGAGAGAGAGAGAGAGAGAGAGAGAGCATGCCGTAACCCAAAAAGGACGGAATACAGTAACATTTCTTGG
>NW_015405663.1:0-2635 GCF_001527695.2 Protobothrops mucrosquamatus
TGTTAGATTATGGTTATTGTATTGTTAACCCTGTGATTGGCTCTGGGAAGTGGGAGGGGGAGGGAGGGGGGAGGGGAAGGGTGGGTTTAGGGGAGGGGGGAATTATATTGTAAAACTTTTATAAAATTTTCAATAAAAAAAAATATTATCCTCTTGAAGGTACATCCTTTGCTTCAAAGATATGCTGTAATGCTCACTAGTTGTGATGATCCTATGAAAAGGATATGTTTCTCTCCCAGTGCATATGGTAGTATTTTGCACATTAGCCTTCTTGGGAAAATTATAAAACAGTTACTTTTTGTTGTTGTATTGTTCACAGACTTCATATGTGTCTTGGAACAGCCATAATGTAGTGTTTTCTTCTTTCTTGTAATACTTGGACTTAAAAATATATGTCCTCTCTTCCAGATGTGGCAAATTGATAGCATTTGAAGGAGAGAGCCTAATCTACAGGTAACAAAGCTTCAAATAAAGCTACCTGTAATTCACAGAGGCCTGATGCAGAGAAAGATTGACAGAGGGTGGAGCCACTGAATATAATATCCCTACAAATTTACTAATCTTAGCTGCTGCAAAATGAAGATTATAGTCATTCTGATTTCTGGATCAGATAAATACCATGTTAGTTTACCGTGTCTGGTGTGTGGTCCTAAAGGAAGGGATGTTTAAACTTGTAGTGTTGATTAGATTTTTTTTCCCCGTCAAAAACCAGATAGCATGTTAAATTTCAAAAATGCTATTATCGGGCTACATTGGTATTAAATACTTGTGATTTAGTAAATAGTCAGTCTGGGAGACAGGTCTTATGCACAACAAATACCATAAAGGACAGAAATGGGGGAATTTTAATCATAGAGCAGGGAGTGAGGAAATGTGGTATCCTCCACCAACTTCCTTGAGCCCCAACCATCATAACTAATGTTAACTCATTGTGGGAATTGTGTCCCAATACATCTAGAGCACAGGACAGTTCTCAAATAACAGAAAGAAATCATGAACAGAGGTTAATGTAAGCCTAAAATTCATGTGAGTTCCATATTACTGTCTTCTCTATGTATTTGTTTACTGAGAAGGGGAAAGCAAAATACCTTGATGTTCTCCTTCCTCAATCTCTTTGTTGCCACTGAGGCCAACTGTTTGTTGCTACTATCTCTTACTCATAATGTGATAGAGGGTAAATTAGCAAACAGAGATGAAACCTGAGCAGCAAAGTAAAAGGTACTCAGTAGTACAGACATGTCAAACACAAGGCCCGGGGGCCGGATGCGGCCCGCAAAGTGATTTCATGTGGCCCGCGAAGCCATCCTGGAAACAGTGAGGGAACGGCCCCCGCTGCCTTGGCCCTGGCCCAGGCCGGCCGGGAGCCAATGTACAATTTTGTGGTGGCCATCTTGGCACTTGCCCCGGTGGACCATGCCTTGGTACTTGCCCCGGTCCCACCCCCTTCTGCCAGAGACCCTCAGATCTGTCCCACTCCTGCCCAGGCCCCCACAGGCACCCTTGACGGGAATGATGTAGAACTGGCCACGCCCACCCAGTAGGCCACACCCATTCCATCCACGCCCACCCAGTAGGCTGCACCCACTCTGGCCACACCCACCTGCCCCCCCCAGGGCAACCGCAATGCTGATGCAGTCCTCAGTGAAATTGAGTTTGACACCCCTGCAGTAGTAGATTACTTACTAGGATAGAAAATATACCTTGGCAAGCTTTGATGCCAGCCATACAGTAAGATAATGTCTATTTTGGTCAGTGACCAGTTTAAACAAAACATTTATAACTAAAAGAGAGGAGGAAAAACAAGCCGATCCATCCATGTAACCAAACAAAAGTGAATCAGGTATGAGGATGTCAGCCATATATAATGTCAGTTGTTTGTATGCATTCACAACAGCTGTGCAGAACTTTGCTACGTTATGGGTGATAACATTTTTCTTGTCTGATGAGAGGAAATTGACATGAAGTTCCTTAGGATAATTTGGTGCCTAGAGCACCATAAAGTAGGGAGGACATAATCTCAGAATTTTCAGTTTTAATTTAAAAATAAATAAATTAACAGTTCTTTAACCCTTCTAGAACTCAAGGTGCGTGGCAAAATAATGTGGCTACTATCCTATCTATTTTTAGAATCCAGCTCCTTCTTTTCAAAAATTTTAACCTATATGTATAATACTGTACTGCCTGGAGAAGATTTTTTTTGAAAAGCAAACCTATAATGACAAGGATCCGTTAACTATTTATGTACAGCTGGATGAGTGTAGATGATTGGAACCCAGGTACCTCTTAATTATTGTATTTCGTTGTTGCATTTTTCCTTACCATTGTTGTTAGTTGCCCAGAATTGTGTTTCACAAGATGTATAAAATAAAATTTAAAAACGCAGTCTTTTGCTTAATTAAGCAGTGTACATTTATTCTCCCCTCCCCCTCCCCCCCCAAAAAAAATATAGGAAGAAAGACAGGAGCTAGCAATATTTGTTAGACCTTTTTAAAGTTATATTTCTTGAGTTTCTGAATATATATATATTTAATCCTGCCTGTGCAAGCAAACAGTGCCCCAGAGTTAACTGTTTTTTTCAAAATAAATTACATCAGCAGAGAGACTCTCGGTTATGGCTAATATTGTTTATCTAGGT
>NW_015405664.1:0-2635 GCF_001527695.2 Protobothrops mucrosquamatus
AGAACAGAGCCCTGGGGCACTCCACTACACACTTCCCATCATGTAGATGCGGTTCCATTGAGGACCACACGCTGAGTATGGCCGGTCAGCCAGCTATGAATCCATCTGGTGGTGATGCTGTCTAACCCACATTTTTCTATCTTATCAAGTAGTAGGTTGTGATCTACTTTATCAAATGCCTTACTGAAGTCCAAGTAAAAGGGGCAGTTGTCCCATTTGTTTTAATTCAAACTTGAAGTGTTAGTAAGCTGCATTTCCTTTTCATTTTTCAAGAAAAAGCTTTCTTGTTAAGTACTACTTGATGGAGAAGATGGGGCTATTGCAATCAGGCTTCATTTCTAGGCTTCCAAAAGGTGGCTGTTGTCTCCTGTGGATCAGGTAAGCCTCTGATCTGAATTTGGAGATTTCAGAATAAGAAGTGGAAGGGTAGGAAAAAGACATAAATGCGTATGGGCTATAGCTGATTTGAATAGTTCAATGCCCCCTCGATAGGAGTTCAGAATACAAGTTGAAAACATTATTAGGAACAACTGCAAAATAATTATTTAAACTTTCTTAGGCTGCAGCTACATAAAGATTATAGTGGACCTTGTTTTTGATAAACGAGGTCACGCATATCTCTAACTCAGGCCAATCTTTGTCACATTTGTCAGAAGTAAATATACTGCTGTAGCTCACGTGATTTATACATACAAGCCTCATTCGGACTATTAGGGAATTGAAATTTAAATAAATGTTCCATCTCTAGAGGAGGGGACTGGCCTCTGATTCAGAACTTCCTTTCTGTCTAAGAGCCAATATAGGAAAGGTTATTCATCAAGCAAAAAAGAAGAATAATTTCCAATTCAGAGCGTTTATAAAATCCAGCAGAGGAGTTAAAAAAAAAGTAGTTGCTGCTTTATTGTATTTTTCATTTTAGATTTGCCCTTAATTAAACAACAGGAAAAGCAAAATAGAACAAAGAAATATCACAAGGTGTTCTCATGCATATTGGTATATGCAAGTTTTACACATGAAGCTTCAGTAAAAGATTCCCAGATTTCATTATAATTTCACATATAATGGGGGGGGGGGGGCTGACAACTGAATGAAAAGTAATACCTCCACCTCCATATCTTCAGCTTAAACAGTTGCTTTTAACAAATGAAACAGGAAAAGAATGCTTAAACTGAGCTCTTTTGTTATTTGTATAATTTAGCTGTCCTTGAAACTGAAAATACTGGTCAGAATTGAAATATCAATAATTGTAGTTGTACGTATAGCCAGTAGGTGGCAATAGACAATTATTCTTTACATAAAGAAAAAACAACTAATAACTCAGTATCTCCCAGTATTGCATCATAAAGTAAAAGTCTCAACATCCATTGAAAGTTTCCATGTACGGTTGGTTGGCTTTTGTCAATTCCAAGGTTTGGAGTACCCCATAATATCAATCTGACATGAGAAAAACGATCCAATTGAAAAATTTTAGAAATGTATGCCACAATTTTCAAATTGATGGAATAGTGAGAAAAGATACATTTATTGTATTTTGAACCCCAAGTAGTCTGAATAATTAAAGGTGCTATATGTGTGTATTCCCAAAGAGCAATAAGTGAAGCTCCCCAGAGTTTGATAGTGGTTAAATTATATGCATAATGGTATAATTGAAGATTGGGGAAGCTAAGTCTCTTTTCTTCAAATGACTAAAGTATTTTTTTCAACAATAGCTGGAAATAAAAAAAACAACCTACATGAAGATTTTTACAAGTAGTCCTCAGTCTACAACAGTTCATTTAGTGACCAAACTTATAACGACACTGAAAAAAGTAACTTACGACTGTTTTTCATATTTATGACCATTTGCAGCATTCCCATGGTCATGTGATCAAAATTCAGGCACTTGGCAACTGACTCATATTTATGATGGTTTCAGTGTCCCAGGGTCATGAGATCACTTTTTGCAACCTTCTGACAAGCAAAGTCAATGGGGAAGCCAGATTAATTAACAACTGTGTTGCTAACTTAACACTTGCAGTGATTCACTTAACAACTGTGGCAAAAAAGGTCATAAAATGGGGCAAACTCCTTGAACTAATGTCTCAATTAGCAACAGAAATTTGGTGCTCAATTTTGGTCATAAGTCGATGAATATCTGTACTGATTTATTTTTTTTAAAAAAAAACCCTTTTCCTGATATGTATATCAGAGATTACATCCATTCTGATATTTTTTACCTACTCAAAAGGGTAAGGCCTAAAGCCTCTCACCTATTATTATCCCTCTTTGTATATATTGTTCATATTTAATGCATTTATTTGAAAAATATCCCACAAAATAAGACTATATAAACAGTTAATAAATTCAGTATTTATACAAAAATGTAGTCCGGATGCTTATAGATCTTAGCCTGTTGGCTTCAACATTAAACTACCCTAAATAATAATAATAATAATAATAATAATAATAATAATAATAATAATAATAATAATAATAATAATAATAATAATAATAATAATAATAATAATAATAAAGTTGGAAGGGACCTTGGAGGTCATCAGGTCCAACCCCCTGCTCAGGCAGGAAACCCTATACCATTTCGGACAAATGGCTGTCCAGTCTCTTCTTAAAAACTTCCAGTGTTGGAGCATTCACC
>NW_015405665.1:0-2635 GCF_001527695.2 Protobothrops mucrosquamatus
TTTTAATTGGAAACACAGCTTGTAATATTTGGTTTTAATTCGGCTTTTATCGGGGTTTATTTTCTGTATTTTTGTATTTTGTAATTTTTTGTATTTTGTGTTTATTATTTGTTTTTAATATGCTGTGAACCGCCCTGAGTCCTATGGGAGAAGGGCGGTATACAAATTAAAATAATAAATAAATAAATAAATAAATATTCTTATTCTATCTTTCAGTGAGGGAGATGGGCAGTTCCTAAGTTCGATAAATAAAAATAAAATGAATAGAAAACTATGGGAGGCGGTTATATACTACAGTTTTTTTCTACCATGTTGGTCCTTGATGATTGCTTTTGATTTATGAGTAATTGATGATGAAAACTTACTCGTAAACGTTGATAGACATAAACTGGATAAATAAACTGGATGAATCTGGAAACATTAGGGAAAATCATGGGGGTTTATCAATAATTGCTTGCCTTTAAGTCTTTACATATCACTTCTGTTAGTGTGCCTCTAACATCAGATGCTGAAAAAAATTAGTGCTAATTTGCTATTGTGTATAAGTCAGGCTCTGAGAGTTCTTGCAGAGATCTGGCTAGCCATGTGAAAAATGGGATTCTGAATGAGACAGGCCTTTGGTATGACCAAGCAGAGTTCTTTGCATGTTCATAAAATTCTGTACATCACGTGCCAATCTTTGAACCAAGCTTTTCTTAAACGATTTGCCAGGAAAAAAGGGAATATTTGGATAAGTGATGCACTGAAATTTGCAACTGTCCATATCATAGATCTAGTCTGACTCTTCCAGATAGGTACTCCAGATGTTTTGTCCGGAGTCCTTTCTGGCATATTCACAAGGTTTGATGCAACTGGGGAACTTTTAGGCAATAGAGGAAGTGGTGACATTGCATGGCTTGTGTTGTCCAAGATAATCTTGGCAGCTCAGTGATACCTGGCTTGACTACAAACTCACACACACAAAGTCACACACACATACACTGAGAAGGAATTTGTGCTTTCTCATGAAAATTAGAGGACAATTGAAGCATTCCATTCTGCTGACTGCCCACAAAGGGCAAGGTCTGATTGGTTCTCAGTTTTTTATTAGCAATGTAGACTTGTAAAAAAAAAAATAGGATTCCTGTTCTGGTGACTATGAATCAACTGAACAGTCCATTCAGGGCTTGCTTTGTTTTCGTTCTGAAATCAGATGGCTTCAGTGACTGGAGGTTTGATTGTCTGGAAGTACCTCCCCTAACTCTGATCCGCTATAACAGTAGTATTTTTCTTACTAAAGCTAATATTATGTCGTCGTCTCCTCCTCCTCCTCCTCCTCGCTCCCATGGTTTGTGGAGCTTATATTAACCTATTCAACTCAACCAGCAACCACTATTTTTATATATCTCAGGTTCTACTTCAAGTCATAAATTACTCCACATCAAGTCTCCTCAATAAAGAGGCAAACATACAACATACGCTCCAAACAAAAGTGAACTTAGCATTTAGGTTACTGTCACAAAAAAACAGATTAGACAGAAAATTTGATATACCTCTCCAAAAACAGATTTTTAGCTAATGCAATATAATCCTTCCATTTTAAATGTAACTCTTTGGGGAGAAATAGTCCTCTTTGTGAGCAATCTGAAGCTGTGCCTCATCACATTTAATGTTGTTCCAGAGAAGAGCAGTAAAGAAGCATTGTATTAGGCATGTCCTCTACCCAAGGTGTACCTTTGCATCATAGATACATTATAAGATTAAATATGAATGCTAAATTCAAAATGTAGAAGAGTTTTCTTTTAGGATTTTCATTTGGGTAAGTTTGTAAATTACACTGAACTTTGACTCTCAAAAGGATCAGTGCACCCATCACTAGTCTTAATATCAAATTTGGGATATATCAAGCCCATCGTAGGATAGCAGAGATTTGATGGAAGTCTTGTTCTTGCTGCCAACCAAAAACGAGCAGGGAGATCATCAATTTTTGCCAGATCATAATCTGTTGCTACTTGATGCAGTTGATGACAAATTGTCTAAGCTTATCAAACTATATCACTATTGAAGAAATCAAGATAGTCTTCCTACTGCTAAAAATATTACATGTCAGTGTATAACAATATCTATCTGCAATGATAATTCCATTATAAATATTAGCATGTCACTATCGCCACTCTTTTAAATCTCAATAAATTGTGTGACTTGATTTTTGGTAATTAAATGAGAAGATCCATACTTTCCACTGCTTTTTTCTGATTTTATTTATTAATCCTTTTTCATAGATCATAGAAAAAGAAAAAGCAAGCAAAAGGAGAAAAACAAAAAATGAAATAAAATATCTGAAATAATATTAATAATAAATAAAGGGAACAAAGAATTACTGGTACTGAAATCAGTTAGGATTCGATATATTGTTGATGAGAAATTAACCACAAAAAACAGAGTACATTAAATTGATTTAACAGTGTGAATAAGGATTTAAATTTCTGAGTCATATTCTCCAATATTTATTTAACAATATAAAAACTACTGAAAATGCTATAGATAAGTATTAGTTTTTGACTTCCCTTTTGTTGTACGCTAACGTACAGTATTTATAGACATATAAATTTTTGTGTGTTTTTGATTCAGTTCTTTAGTCAGTTCTTTTTCCTGT
>NW_015405666.1:0-2634 GCF_001527695.2 Protobothrops mucrosquamatus
TCACCAAATCTGACTGTTTCTCATCTTTTGGCACAGAAGGCCTGGCTCTTTGCTTGTAGACTGCCTCCTTCTATGGAAGCTCCACTAAGCTGGCTGACTGAACAAGACCCCCTGATGCAGCTCTTGGTCAGCTTCCCTTTTGATTCCCTTTGTGTTGCCAGACCTCAGGCAACTCCTGCTCCCTCTAGGAGGGCAATTCTGAAATCAAGCTCCATTTGGGGATCCAGGACAGACCCTCCCAGAGATACCTGCAGGAGCTGCAGAAGGAGGGGTGCTGGGGGGGGGTCAGGAAGAGCCCGATCCAAAATGTCCACTCACCACATGGCTCCCTCTACACCATCGTGATTTCGATTGTGTAGGTGACTCTATTATATCCACAACGTAGGTGACATTTGTCTGAGGGCAGACTGGAGAAACTGGAAGGCTGATTGTTTGGCCTCTTGCCCTTGTTTTCCTTCCAAAACAGGGAAAACAGAAGAAAAACCACAACGCTCCCTCTTCACCATCGTTATGGTAATCGTGTAGGTCACTCGCTTGGTTTTTGGGAGGACTGTGTCAGCTTTGCAATCATTTTCTTGGTTTTCCCTTCCAAAGCATGGGAAACAGCTGAGGATGCAAAAAGGCCTGGAAGAGAGAAAAAAAGGAAGGTAAGGAAAGGGACCAACTAAATCCTTCTTTCCACAATCCCTTTGAATCCAGAAACCAGCTCATCCCTTTTAACCTTGGTTAGACCTATTGGAAAGTACTCAACCAAGGCTTTTAGCCCCAACAAGGAACTAAAGATAAAACTGGAACCCTTTTGCCTCCTCCCCTCCCCCACCCCGGTTCCCCTTTCCTAAGAGGATTATCCCAAAGATGCTTTTTCCACCAGGCAACTGGACTCTCTCGTTTTCCCTTCTCATCCCAGAATGAAAAGATTTAGACTCCTGCAGACAGCTGTTCCTTTCCTGGCTGCTCCCCCCCTCCTCTGCGGAATATCCCCCTCCTCTGGGAAATTGGCCACAAAATGGGGAAAGTTCCCCAGAGCCCAGCAGCCCTACTTACATCTTTGGAGCCATTTTCACGTGGATGAGCGTCAGTTGAACTGTCCGGATGACATCATCAAGCCAGTAAGAAAATTACCTTCATTAATCAACACTTCGTCATTTTCGTCCATTTCCAGATTTAAGATTTGGACTTCCGGGAGTTGGAAGACAGAGACAGAAAGAGAGACCTCAACCTGCCTGCAGGGGCTTTGAAGGATGGTGGGGGATGGTGGTGGGGAGGAACTTAAATGTCTTCTAAGGTCAAATCTCCTGCATTGAGGGAGAAAAAAGTGGGACCAATGAAGGAAAGAAGGAAGGGAATCCTATGAATATCAACACAATGACCAGCCATTCATTTATTACATTGTCAGTAAGAAAATTACCTTCATTTATTAAAATGTCCTCTTCCTTCCCCTCCAGGTTTAGGATTTGAGGATGTGGGAGCTGGAAGAGAGAGACAGAAAGAGAGACCTCAACCTTCCTGGTGCCAAAGGGTCTTCCAGAGTCATCCCCCCCTCCCCTTGGCCCATCGAGACACGTATTAGCGCCACGTCCAGGGATTCCCTGATCCACCACCAAGTGGATGGAAAGGAAAAAGGACCCATGCTTCCCTGCCCTTTTTCCCCAAGAGAGAGTTTCTATGAGGGTGGGGATCACACTTCTGCCTTTTCAGGTTGCTACTTACTTTTTCAGTCCTGAGGAAGAGGCGTTCCTTCTTCCTCCCAGTCCTCTTCCTTTCACTGGGCCCTGGGAAAAGGAGAGGCAGGTGCTCAGCAAACTTTTAAGTCTCCCCCAGATGAAGACACCCCCCCCAAAATCAGAGCCTTCTTGGCAGCCCTCTCCCCCTGGAGACCCCATCCCCTCTATTCAGAAGCTCTTCCTGCTTCACGGAGCTGGTGGATTCTCCTGGCCAGGGGAGAGATTCGCACTGAGGCCTTGGGCAACTCCTGCTCCCTCTAGGAGGGCAATTCGGAGATCAAGCTCCATTTGGGGATCCAGGACAGACCCTCCCAGAGATACCTGCAGGAGCTGCAGAAGGAGGGGTGCTGGGGGGGTCAGGAAGAGCCCTATCCAGAGTCTCCACTCAACACACGGCTCCCTCTTGACCAGGGTTATATCTATCGTGATGGTCACTCTTTTTTGGGGGGGGCAGATTGCAGTGCCTGGAGGGATGGCTTCTTCTTCCCCTGCCCTTGTTTTCCCTCCAAAGCAGGGAAAACAGAAGAAAAAACCCCTGGAAGAGAGAAAAAAAGGAAGGTAAGGAAAGGGACCAACTAAATCCTTCTTTCCACAATCCCTTTGATTCCAGAAACCAGCTCATCCCTTTTAACCTTGGTTAGACCTATTGGAAAGTACTCAACCAAGGCTTTTAGCCCCAAAGTCTCTGGGAACATCCCCACAAATCACCAGATCTGCCCGTTTCTCCTCTTTTGGCACAGAAGGCCTGGCTCTTTGCTTGTAGACTGCCTCCTTCTATGGAAGCTCCACTAAGCTGGCTGACTGAACAAGACCCCCTGATGCAGCTCTTGGTCAGCTTCCCTTTTGATTCCCTTTGTGTTGCCAGCCTTTTCTTCTTAACCCAGAGGCCTAGATCTCCCAAGGTAGACTG
>NW_015405667.1:0-2634 GCF_001527695.2 Protobothrops mucrosquamatus
CTTTCCTTTACAGTTACATTGTGCCTTTCAAAGGGTTGCATGTGCTTTTTGGTTACCCTTGCAATGTATTGTGTGTAGCAATAAAAAAAACCGTGTTGTGTTTTAGTAACTGGCTGAATACCAGTTTTAGTAACTGGTATTCATAGGAGCACTGAGGTAACAAAACTTAATCAAGCAGTTAAAAAAAACACCACAAATCCTGGACAAAATATAGTTTTAAGATCTCTCTTTGGCAAAATTTCCTCATTGATGACTTATTCTCATCATTCGAAATATATTTTTGGGACTGGTTTATATTAAATGAGCACGTGAATCCTTGTGTTGAAAAGTAAATGTGGTGAACAAGGCTTTCGTTTGCTTGCTTGTTACTTTAAAAGGAGAGTTTCAGCTTAACAGAATTTATTGCTGGACTTGCACAATAAGATGTTTGATTTATTCTCACAGCGGTCTGACAGGATTTAGCAGCCATTTTTTGGAGATGATCTGTTTGAATACTGAATTAGAAATCTGTGGGACAAAAATATAGATTAAAACTCCATAACTATTTGAGCATATTTTAATTGGGTAATATTTCAATGTCACAGACAATTTAAATGTAAAGCTGGAATTTTATTGAGGCTTAATTGTGACTGAAATTATTTACAAACCTGTTTTGGATTAATACACAATTTCTAGAATATTGCTTAAGGCTGCTGCTAACTTAACAAAATAATGTACAGTTTACATGTCATAATTTAGGTAGATGATGGATGGATAAGTAGGTAGGTAGGTAGGTAGGTATAGAAAGATAGAGTTTGGAATTATCTATCAGGAAAACACTTAGGATTAGATATCTACAGATTCCATTGTGAAATTTGCCCTAATTAATCTTGTTACACATCAGCTGGTAAGTAGGCTTTCCTCATCCATGATCATATTATCAATCAGAAGATCAATCTAGCATGTACTATTGAGACCTGGTTGTCCATGGATGGTGGAATTCTCAGGATGGGTCTACCTAAGTTTCAAATGTGGCATCAGTTGTGATCCCAGGTGAGTATGTTATATTCATCCAGGAGTTTTGTATCACTCCTTTCTCCCAAGCTAAGCCAGTGCTTGCCCACTCGTTGAATTCCTCTATCTATACCAATTCCCCACCATAGGGTGGAAGGACCTATAGATCGATCCTTTCTAAGTTCTTGATGAATTATACTGGGTTTCAGAGAGTATTTAGGGAGGCTTTCAAGGATCTTGTGCACAGATTGACTGAGGTCTATTATGGAAGTCAACCAACTCTTGTAAAACAAAACAGTTTGAGACCTCTGGATCTGGAGCTTTTCTTTGTCTATGTCTAATGTGCATCCCCAGACAGAACTGTTGGCTAATCTGCTTGAAGAACAGGTAGTGGCTGTGTTCTTCGTAGAAATCCATCTTGGAATCTTTCTGTAGCAATGAGCCTTTCAGTCATTCATGCCTTGGTCACCTTTTGCCTGATGTTATGCAGATGATTCTATTTGGTACTGTCTTTGAATTCCACATGAAAGCTGTACCTGATCCTAAATCCAGTGACACAATTACAGGTGCACCGTGACAGGCCCCATTACCACCTGTGTGAGCTACATTGGTTCTTAGAGGTGCAATTTAAGAAACTGATTATCACTTTTACAGCCCATTAGGGCATTGGGCCAGATTATTTGGAAGACAGCATGTTCCCAATCAGGTCTGCCTGCTCAGTAACAATTAACAACTCAAAATCCTGTCTTTTAAACAGTTTCTTCTTATGGGATCTGGTCATTGTGTCTTCTCTGTAAGATTTCTTGAGATATGGATAGCCCTCCTGCCTACTGTAGAGCCTTAAAGTCCTGGCTTTTCTCCCAGGCCTTGGATCAGAAAGATTTGTGATTTGGTCCAATAAGATTGACTTTTGGATTCTGTTGATAGAATTTTCATGTTAGTTTCTCATATTTTATTTCCTATGAGAGTATATTCTTGTTTTGTTTTTAATTATATTAAACACCCTGGATAAGGAGTTCCACAAGAAAGTTTCACAAAGTCAAAGAAGATGGAGATTCAGTTGGCCGTTAAATTGCAATAATAGGGATGTCCAAAGTGAGTTTTAAAAAGTTGAAATAGGTAGAAAGAGAAATGCAGAAAAACATAGTCCTTCAATGAATGGCAGTAGCCCTAAAGATGAGAAATGTCTACCCTAGCATGACTTTATTGGAAGGAAACAATTCAGATGGGCTTCACACAGCCGGTTTGAAAGCTAAACCAAAGACTCTGCTTTTCCACTCCATTAGTCAACGGTGAGATAGCCTTCTGCGATAAAAAAGAGCAGTCCAGAATTTATTCTCTGCATATGGAAGAGTTCAGCCTGTTCTTTTCTTAAGACCATTATTCTTCTGTTTTTCACCATTCCTATAATAATCTATTCTGAGAAGCCAAATGAAGAATGATGCATTCTCCAGTACAGGAGACGGAGACTCCACCAATGGGTTTCCTTTGTCTGCCTGCTCTTGAGACCAAGTATGCAAAACTTGTCACGCCCCTTCCTGCTGGTAATCCAGTCTTAACTTGGTCTCCGCTCTTGATGACTCGTTTTGGCTTGGCTCTCTGCTAGATCAGGTTAGACAAAAGAACTACCATTGGTGAAGT
>NW_015405668.1:0-2634 GCF_001527695.2 Protobothrops mucrosquamatus
TCCTCAAGGTGGGCCCTGGTGATCTTAATGGGCCAGGCCTGCGCGAGGGGTGAATCGCGCAGGGCCAATAGGACTGTCCTTGGGTATATTAAAATGTCCACAGTCAAAGGAGGAGGGAAGGGGGGGAGGGCAAAGATGTCCAGTTTCGGCCACACCCACGAGTCTGGTCTCTGGGATAGTTCTTAGGTCTTAGGTCTTATTCCTAAATGCATATTGGTACATCACTTTTAAGAAACTGAATCCTGCTGAAAGGAAATACATTGAATAAGTAGAAGATTCTTTAGTTTGCCTTTTCTGTCTAGTTTTATGTAAGCAGTGTACATGAATGTCTGAGCCAAGAACTGCTTAACACTACCTTCTAATTCATATATGAGACATTCCCCATCCTTCTAGCATCAATTCATCTAAGACAAGTTCTGCCAAAAGGGAATTTTGCTGGAACGTCTGTATATGTACAGGCCTTCATGCAGTCTGGAACCCCTGATATGAAAATACCTATGGAGGAGTTACTTCAAGATTTTGCCTGTCCTTATAATGTATTTCCTATATAGAAATCCACTTTCTGTTGTAGCTATAAAACCTATTCATTAAATATGAAATAGGCTTTATGTCAGATTCCCATTTCAAGAACATTTATGCCAGTGTTTTTCAAATTTGACAACTTTATGTGTGGACTTCAACTCCCAAAATTTTCCAGCATCTGGGAGTTGAAGTCAACACATCTTAAATTTATCATATTTTAAAACATTGATTTACACCAATGTAGAGAACACTTTAATCTCCAACATCTTTCCTGCAAAATAATCTACTTTTGGATATTGGGTCCACTTCTTCTCTAATATGATTCCAAAAAGCAGTTAAAGCATGGTTGTTTAAGGAGACCATTTATGGAATTTTATGTTATTCCAGTGGTAGAACCTACCGTGATTGGTGTATTTATCTTTTTTTTTCCTGGTTTCTAATTTTCCATGTTTGGGTTTAAATAAATAATAACATGAATGACCAGGCACCATTCAGGCATGATTTTAGAAGAAAAGTTGGCCAGGGAGCAATCAATTTTGTTGTTTGTCCGGAAACATAGAAAAAGTAGCACTTCCCTATTACCTGAATTTTATTACTAATACTAATGTTAGCCTATTTCCATTGGGAACAAACCAATATGTGAAATGAAGAAAAGGGCTGACCACAGATCATTATCAAATTATCAAATCATTATCAATGATTTGTTTGAGAAGTGGGCAGCAGTGAAAACATAATAATCCATGTTATGATGGCCCAATCATAGATTGGCCTGGTCTCCCCGACTTACTACATCATAGTCAAGTGGTTGATTTTTTTTTTTAAATGAAGCAAAAATAAGTGGGTTTATAAAATCAAATTTCGATATGATCTTCTAACATCAACCCATCATCATCAATATCATACCTTACAGTCTGGTATTGCCTGACATGAGAATAGATACTGTACAATCAATCACAGATACAAAAGTTCAGCCTTGTGATGATCTCCGCTTTGGTATGCACTGCACAGAAATTTGGAGTTGGAAGTAAAATGCTGTGCCAGGGCAATGCAATATCCCTGGCTGTCTTGAGCTTAGAGCCAGTGATCCTGATTTCCTGTAGCAGCACCTTATTTCCCAAAAGAGTACATCTTCCCCTCCCCTTCATCTTGTAAAATCCTGTCAGCAGATCTTAGAGAAAAGCCAACCTCAAAAACATCACATCCCCCTTGTGAACGTGCCGAGTCTGTCAGTGTTTCATCTCGAGAAAGCAGGCCAGGTTCAGACCATGCTTCCTGTCAGCAGGAAAGAGGAATTACTCCTATATGCCACCAGCTCCTGAGTGTAACAGCCCACCACTTTCAAAAGATATAATGCACCAGCTTAACCACCACATCGTAAAACAAACTCTTAACATCTTAATTTGAGCCCCCAGGTGCTCTTTCTTTAAAGTTATAATGACTGGATTACAGTACACTGATTAAAGCATACAATTGGTATCAAAGTATAGCATTTACCCAATTATAAAGTAATTGCAGCTAAATCTTGATGATAACTAACCCTTTCATTTCACCTTTACCGCACCATACATAAAGGAGTGTCTTTAAATGACACCTCGCAACTCCCGCATTAATGAAGTTATCAAACCACTTGGTCCTCCGGCTTGTTTGGTTGTGGTTGTCTTTTGCACTGTATTGTATTCTCGCTGCCATTTTCTTATTTATTAACTAGAAGCTGTAGACCACCTTTAGTCCCCAGCTGGCAGAGTTCTTATTAAATGAATGGAGGCATAATGAAATACACATCTCTAAAAATGCCTTTGAAACATGTAACAACACATCGTTCCTGCCCCTAATTGACTTTAGATTCAATATAACTATTCATTCACCCAAGTTACAAATAAATACAGAAAGAATAAGTTTTCCTATGCCTCGGTAGACTTCCGGTGGCAGGCTCCTTCGCTGGACGCAGCTGTTTGCTGCTCCCGCCTGTTTCCGCGTAAAAGCCGGTTTGACAGCCTGCATCAGCTGTCAAACGGCTTGATACCTTTCCCCTGGGCATAGGGGGAAAGGTGAGCTGCCCGAGGTAGGAGTTGAGTTCCCGAGTCGTCCCTTGTGGACGATGTAGGTGAGAAC
>NW_015405669.1:0-2634 GCF_001527695.2 Protobothrops mucrosquamatus
TATATTATATTATATTATATTATATTATATTATATTATATTATATTATATTATATTATATTATATTATATTATATTATTATATTATATTATATTATATTATATTATATTATATTATATTATTATATTATATTATATTATATTATATTATATTATATTATATTATATTATATTATATTATATTATATTATATTATATTATTATATTTATTATATTATATTTATTATATTATTATATTAAGTTGTATTTTTTTAAAAAATAAACTGTGAACAGAATGCTGTTTTTTTTCTTTTTTGGAAGCCCAGGAATAGGTTTGAAGCAAAAAATCCTGCTAAAAGAAAAACAGATGGCCCATAAACTTTGGGGAGCTTCACTGCTACAATCAGAAATATCACTTCTTTTATATAAGGAACACCACAACTGAATTAGAAATTAATCAACTTGATAAAATAGATGACATTCAGAAAAAAACAGGTCCAGAACTGATGGTGAAACAATAAAAAGGACCTATAGAAAATACTATTAATGGGACTAACTTCATATTGGAATGTGCACCAGGTTTGGTCAAATCTATATATGAACTTTCCTCCTTTGCTGAAATCTTGTGGCCGTCCAATATAAGACAGAATTTCCTCTGAAATTCCCAATACTGATTCTGGATCTTTCAAACATTTTGTGAGTTCTTTGATGCTTCTTAAGGCAGTAGATGGGCCAATAAATTAAAATAACACCTTACATTTGTATTTTTTTAAAGAGAGCCAGGCTTAGAACTGACTTAGCTTTATATACATCTTCTACAGGTAGTGCAGACCTGCTGTCTCTGATCATCTCTTGTGGGATACTTTTGACCTCTTCTGGGTAGAACTCAGTGATGTCACAGTTGTAACTTAATGATCACTTCTCTATTTGATCGTTAACTGTAGTTAATGTGTAGTTTCAGTTTCCAGGAAGAATTTACTTTCCTGTTTTGTGAGCTCCATTGTTTTCTATAAAAGAGAACTATGATCTTTACTGGCTGGTTCACACCATCACGTCATTAGCATATCTCTTGATATAATATCATGTTTTAAAACATTTTATTGTATTTATACTTTTTAGGAGATGTTGTTATATGTCTTAATTTTCATTTCTTTTGCAATTACAGACAATCCTCTACCTATGAACATTCCAGGAGGCTGTCCACAAATTAATTGTGTTTTTTAAATCCAATCAAGTGTTAAAAATGTTCACATTATAGTTCTTGCCTTGCATAAGTGACATTTGTGCTTAATTTCAGACATAATGTAATTTAGAGTCAATACACAAAGGAAGACCACTGTGAACTAAACAGCAGAAGATCAATGAACAGACAGAATGAGCTAGCATCCAAAGTGTGTATGTTGTGTGTGAGCCTCTCAATGCACAAAGGTGCTGTCAAGTGTACATGTGCAGCATGCCATAAACTAACCATTTCTTACCTTCTCCCATTTTCTTCTGGGACCCTCTAGGTTGGAGTTGCAGACAGGTTTCCTGTTGGTGAAATTTTATAAGTAGAAGATGGGCTGTAAAAATATCCCAAGTTAAAAGAAAATTTCCAGAGAAGTTATAATTTGGTTATTCAGTTAATTCATTCTTCTAACTTTTTCTAATTAGCCTTTACAATGAAGTATAAAAACTGTTCTGCATTATCATTTCTGCAGTTTATTAATCTGTACCCCAGACCATGGTATCTCTAGTACATTCAGGCATAAAATCAGATCAGTTGGCCCTTGTTCTTATGGAGATAGATTTAGCGTGGGGATGGATTGCATTTTTTATTTTTTAAACTGAAGATGTGTAATTTCTCAATGAGTCACAAGAGTATTTACATTTAATATTACTTGGGATTGATCAGTACTGACTTTTAAATAACAATTCGACATTAGCTGATATATTTCAGCAGTGTTAATTGAATGTCAGAGCATCATCCAGGGCATGGCATGTCTCACTAGAAATTCTAGCCCACTATGCAAAACTTGCTGCAAAAGAGTCAAGGACAAGGCTTAGGTTAATAAATGCCTTTCACTGCTGATACCCAAAGATCTCTAATAATGATCAGCAATTGTGGAATACAGTATAGAAACCAAGCCACATTTATAACAAACCCAGGGCTTAAATTCTAAATATTTATCATGAGCTTATGTGATAATGAATATCTAGCTGTTCTTTTCTCACTCTTGGCTGTGGAAGATAGCTGCAAATATTTTGAAAATGACCCTGTCTGGTCTCATACTTCCAGCCTTGCCAGCTTCAGCCCTCAAGCTATTTTTTCACACAGCTTTAGGGGATGATCCATTATATAGTGATTGCATAAGATATCTTCTATAATGTTTTCCTAATTAATTTAACTCTTGGATGCTTAAATACATGCTATTTCAGGTTTAAATACATGCTATTTCAGGCTTTATCAGGCTAACTGATTTAGTTAGAGATGAGATGACATATTCAGGTAAAGCAAAATGGGTATAACTTTTGACTTACACCTTTTATCTTTAGAGTTGATTACTTTTATTCCTGAATTGGCTTTTCAAGCAGCATAATATATCTTCCAAAAAGGAGATGAGTCATTACTCTAACTGAAAAAATTGGAAAAATGTATTATTCATCTACCACATTTC
>NW_015405670.1:0-2633 GCF_001527695.2 Protobothrops mucrosquamatus
AGGAACAATTAGGACACAGGCTAATTGGTTGGGGCCAATCACGCGTTCTAGGAGCCGGGCGCAGATGTCAAACAACCTTACTTAAGGCACACCCATAGACTGGCTTGCTAACCCTGATGATGCTGGGAGCTCCCAGCGAAAGCTTGGTTTTAAATTAAAGTTTTAAACTTTTTTACTCTCCTGGTGATCGTGAGTTTTTTTATCTATTTTATACTATAGCAAAGGACAGGGCAAAAAGGCAATTAAATAGGAAGGTTCACAAGGAAAAGCAACAAAGTAAGCCCCAGTTTCATTATTTTCTGAAGTGGAACTAACTCACCACAGGAACACTGCTCTAAATTAATTCCAGGAGACTATAGACAGTAAAAGCATCAACAAGCTTATTGCAACACACCTGGCTTAGCAAAAGATAAGTTTCCTTTCCCCACCAACCTCAGAAGGATATTTATTGTTTCATTTGTTATCATGGAAGCATAAAAAGTTAGCATCAACCTATTATTTTTTCATTTTCTCCTCAATAAATAGATGCTTAAAGATTAAATCACTGGAACATACTTATCATCTCTACAACACAGTGGAAATTCTAGATTGTTTTTTAAATTTAAGATAATTTGGAACAGAAAAAGGAAGTTAAATAATAAGAAACAATAGCAGCATTTTAAAGATGTAGATAACATATTTTAAACCAGTCCATTATAAATTCCGGGCATTAACTTATGACTGTTTATTTAATGACACTCCAAAGCTACAATGGCCTCAGAAAAAAGGACTTATGAACCATCCTTGAAATTATCTACCTGCAGTCATGTGATTGCAATCTGCATACTTGACAACCAGTTCACATTTACAATAGTTGCAGTATCTTGCAGTCACTTGATTGTAATTTGCAACCTTCCATCTGGTTTTCAACAAGCAAAGTCAGTTGGGGAAGCCAAATTTGCTTAATGAGCACATGACTGGCTTAAAATTCATGGTACAAATTATTGTAAAATTGGGTCTCTCCTATGATGACTTGTTTAACAACCTAATTGGTGAATTTCAGTCCCAGATTTTGCAGAGAAGTGTCAGACATTGTTTGCCTTTTATAGCCAACAGTGGAGACACAGAATGGTCTACTAGATCAGGATTCCCCAACCCCTGGTCCGTGGACCAGTACTGGGCTGTGGCATGCCAGCAACTGGGCTGCACAAACAAGCAAAGCCCCATCCGTGGGATACAAGCAGCACACAAAACCACGCCCCCTTCGGTCCATGGAAAAACCTCTCTCCACCTAACCGGTCCCTGGTGCCCAAAAGGTTGGGGACCTCTGTACTAGATGGTATGATTTCTACCCGGAGAAAATTGAATGCCTTGGTTTGTCCACTCAGGTGCCACCAAATCTATGTGTAAACTGCCATGTGTTCTCTCTCTCTTAGGGAAGGAAAGAATAGGGAAGGAAGAGAGAGTGAGGGAGAAATTGTTTATGTTTCCTTATTGTAATAAACAATGTATTTCTATACATATATTGGTAAATACACTGGTACCTTGGTACTCAACGTCTATGAAACTTATTGAATTTGGTATTCAATGCATATTTCAATGCAAATTTGTAGCAAATTTTTTGTCCTGGCACTCATTTGTTTCGTACTCGACGCACAAGCTAGAACTTATGGGTGTCGGCTGCCATGTGACTCACTACATTATTCCTTATGGGAAAAATGTGTTTGAGACTTTTCATTTTTGGTACTTATTGCACATCCCGGAACTGATGAGTACTAAGGTACCACTGTATTTACATGTTGTTTGTCAATTGGTAGTTTTTGAGAAGTTGTGTGGCAAAAAAAAACAAAACAACCCACTCAAAAGCTTTTCGGTCATCATGCCAGAAAATCACCGGTGCCTTCAAAGACTCTGTTTGTGGATCATAAATTAGGAATCCCTTTCCAACAACTTCACCATTGTGACATAATTTGTTAAACAATAAACAAATATTACTGCAGTAGATTTGAACAAGACTCCATATATAAACAATACAGATAGTTCTTGTTTAACAGTTACAGATGTGACCATCATGTACATGTAAAGATTGGTTGTAACGTTATTTTTCCATCATTGTCATAATTGTGAACAGTCGCTAAATGAAGTAGTTGTTAAAAAAGGACTACCTGTGTATGACAACTCAACATGCCCTAAGGCAGGGGTGTCAAACTGCCGGCCTGCGCCCACTGCAACTCCGGCAAGGGGAAAAAAGTCGCGATACATTGCAATACATCACGTGACGTGGTGAGTTTGACATCCCTTTACTAAAGGAAGAATGCACAACTTGCAGTTTCTTACTACAAGCAGGCACTGAGTCCCTGTAGGCTCAATAATTTCTTTCAATAGCTAAGAACTAGCAACACATTTTCCTCCCATTTTCAAATGAGGAATATTAAAAAAAATGAGTGTAAGCCATAACAGATTATCTAGACCCATACCAGTCGGGCTTCAGGCCGGGACACAGCACGGAAACGGCATTGGTCACGTTGGTAAATGATCTCTGGAGGGCCCGGGACAGGGGTTATTCCTCTGTCCTTGTACTTTTGGACCTCTCAGCGGCTTTTGATACTGTGGACCATGGTATCATGCTGCGGCGTCTCGGTGAGTTAGGAGTG
>NW_015405671.1:0-2633 GCF_001527695.2 Protobothrops mucrosquamatus
CCACCCGTTGCTCCTTGTCCTGCCTTCAGGCGCCTTGGAGAATAGCTTGACTCCCTCTTCTTTGTGGCAGCCCCTGAGATATTGGAACACTGCTATCATGTCCCCCCTCGTCCTTCTCTTTGTTAAACTAGACATACCCAATTCCAGCAACCGTTCCTTATATGTTTTAGCCTCCAGTCCCCTAATCATCTTTGTTGCTTTCCTCTTCGTTGGTATTGTGCTAGACTGGGCCTTTATTATCTCACTTTTCAAAATTTCCCAAGCCTCTTGAGTTGTTTTCCCCTGGAGGATTCTCGTCCATGGAATCCTTCCCAAACCCTCTCTAAGTTTATTGAAATTAGCTCTCTTGAAGTCCAAGACTCTAGTTTGACTGTGTTCTATTGCTTGTGCTTCCATAATGTTGAATTCCAATATTGCATGATCATTTCCTCCCAGGGTTCCTATGGCTTCAACATAGGATCTAACCCAGTGGCTTGGCTCTCTGTATAAGTTCAAGTCAACAACATGCGAAACAGTTTTGCAACTGCTATAACTTGAAGAAGCATCAGAGGAATATTGTCCTGCTGTTTATATGCTCCCCACAATTTCCTGCTATTTTATGATTGCAGAATCTCTACAACCGAGATAATGGGGAAGCAGAAAGAGCTCAGCTTGACTTCTGAGATTTTGAGCTAGTTTTCAGGACAGTCGCTTAGATCGTTTATCATAATTCATATGATAAAACAAAATGACAACAACTTCCTAATGTGGTTTTAATAGTGCATTTTTCTAAATTTAACTGCATATAAAAATGCTGAGCCTAAAGAATAAGGCTTGGATTTTACAAACAATTTGAATTGGAATGAATCAGTCTTAGCACAGAAATTAAAAATAAAATAATATAGATGGCTCACTTTCCCCAATATCTACCATTTCTCTCTGTTTTATTCTCCTCTGAGTATTAATATTGCCCAGCTATTAAATGCAGCTCCTGAGTAGGCACCTCTAGGAAACTAAGTGAGATTCTTCCTGAATTTTGAGCTAGAGGACTACATGACTGATTTCAACCATAAATTAAATGAAGCAGAACAATACAAAAGAATTTGTTGTTTTCTTATTATTCGTTCATTAATTCCCTTGGAGATGCTTTTATAAAACCTGCACTTTTCTGTTAGCAAATGTATCTCCCTGGGAAAGACCCTCTCTTATTTGGCATAATTTCATTGAACAAAGCATGAATTGTTGTGGGGGTTTTTTGTGATGGTAGTTGGGTTCCGGTTGAGATTCTGTACTCGGTGAATGATTTTTTTCCCCCCAAGTACACTAAAAACAACATAGAAAAGTCAAGCTAAATATTGGTCCCTTGTATTTGGATTTTCCCATAGTGATTACTATGGGAAATGGGAGTACATCTACTTTTGATAAAATCTTATCAAATTTATCACTGTTTTGCACTGGATTAAACCTCTCCATCAAAATTCTCTCAAACGTCTATTCATAGGTCTCATCTGAGTTTCTAAAGCCTGGAGAAGCTTGTTCCAAGATGAGCTGTTTATGACATAATTGGGACTATGATTTTAATAGATGATATCATCATTTATTCCAATATGATGATTAGGCTTCACAACAAGCTAGAAAAACAGTTCCTCGGACTTCCTAATCTGTAGCTAACACTGTCTTGATTTCACATTTGGGTTCTTTAATCCAAATAGCACTGGAATAAGGAAAAGATTTTATGAAAGGACACAGTGGGATTGAGAACAAAACAAAGAATTAACTTGGAAAAAACTATTGGAAAAGTTGTTGTAACATATTTCACATTTTTCGTAGCGCCGTGTTGAGCAAAGTATATATAGCCCATTGTCTAATAGTACAAAGATGATAGTTTATTTCAGGAAGTATTCACATTATGTGTTCTTCTTGTTACCTCAGTGCAATATATTCTATTGTATTTTGTTCTTTGTAGTATTCTTTCATACAGACTCGTGGAAGGCTTTCAAAGTAAGGAAAAGCTCCTTATCAGAAATATGCTACTGAATTTCAGTGGCACATTTTGGGAGAGTTTCAGGGGCCACAAAAATGGGTAGCTAAGTGAAGATCCACCATTGTTTTATGTGGTCTTGGAAACTGGTGGTACGTCTTGGTATTCCCTACCCCTTGGTGGATGTTGTTGTTTATTTTGCACAAGATAGCACATAGCTCTAGGTGTTCAAGCTATAGGATGATTGATTGATTATGTGCCATCAAGTGACTCTTAGCAACCAAACCTGTATAAAATGTTTTATAGGTGGCACTACCCGCCCACAAGACTAGCTAAAATGGCCCCTAATATTTCCCCTACATGTTGGAAATGTAATTTGGCAAGAGGGACATATTATCATATGTGGTGGGAGTGCCCAAAAGCCCGTGTTTTTTGGAACAAGGTTCAAAAATGGTTAGAAGAAATATTAACAAAAGAGGTAGAACTAAAACCAGAACTCTTCCTTCTTGGTATTACTATACAAAAATATGATAAAGGAACACTCTATCTAATGCTACACATCTTTACGGCCGCCAGACTGACCTATGCTCAAAATTGGAGAAACAAAGAAATTCCTACTGAAGAAGAGATTCTACAAAAAATTTTATCATGTGCGGACATGGACAGGCTAACT
>NW_015405672.1:0-2267 GCF_001527695.2 Protobothrops mucrosquamatus
TTTCTCAAACTGTGGATTGAGTTGAACAACTTTCGGGGCAAAATCAAAGCCAGGAGTGACTTTTGGCAGCATCTAGTAAGCTGGTTTATGAAGGTAAAGCAGAGAGCAAAGCCCAGAGGGAGTTTTGCCAGGGGCTCCAGCTTTGCCTGGGCAAGCCTGATTTATACAGTCAAACTGGAGCATTGTCAAAACTTGCTCCCATTTTGCCTGGGCAAGCCCACGGAAGGCAGTTAGTACTGCACCATTGAAAAATGTTGCATAAATTACATTATGTTAATTTCACATATCAATGCTGTGCTTTTTGGATCTCTTTTTTTCATCTAGATCTTCTTGCTGGCTGGTCGAAAACGAAAAAAAAGCAAGACATCTAATTATCTGATTTCCACTGATCCAACTGACTTGAGCCGAGATGGGGAAAACTTCATTGGAAAGCTAAGGTTAGGGTTGCTTCATCAAAGTGATTTTGAGAAATCTAAGGTATTATGCCAGGGAGAATTCCAATCTATTTCCCTGTAAATACTGTACAGTTTGGCAGATTAGGGTGTTTTTTTTTAATATGATACAGAACAGATACAAAGATTGTATACCGTGTTCGTTTTTCCCACACAAAACTTAAGCTCCTATCTTTATTCTATTGTCTTAAACTTACTTATTCTATTATCTTCCTATAACCATAAGTTTACAACTATTCTATTTGTATTCTTATTTAATCTTTAAATTTCTACATTAATAATAACAGTAACAGTAACAATAACAATAACAATAAAATAAAGTTGGAAGGGACCTTGGAGGTCATCTAGTCCAACCCCCTGCTCAGGCAGGAAACCCTATACCATTTCAGACAAATAGCTGTCCAGTCTCTTCTTAAAAACTTCCAGTGTTGGAGCATTCACAGCTTCTGAAAGCAGGTTGTTCCACTAATTAATTGTTCTAACTGTCAAAAAATTTCTCCTTAGTTCTGGATTGCTTCTCTCTTTGGTCCTTCTCTTCATTAGACTAGACCAGGGGTAGGCAACCTTGGCTCTTTTATGACTCGTGGACTTCAACTCCCAGAATTCCTGAGCCAGCCATGCTGAAGGGACAGGGAGAGGTTTCCAAGCTGAGCCATGCTGGCTCAGGAATTCTGGGAGTTGAAGTCCACGAGTCATAAAAGAGCCAAGGTTGCCTACTCCTGGACTAGACATACCCAATTCCAGCAACCGTTCCTTATATGTTTTAGCCTCCAGTCCCCTGTTCTTGCTTTTGCACTATGTTTCCTTATCTTAACTATTCAGCTCAGTCTCAGTCTATTTGCACGTGAAACCCCTTTTCACTCTTTTATAGACTTTTATAGACTTGTTTTTTTTCAAATATAAATTTTATTATTTTCATCATAAAAAAGAACACATCACAAGTATATCACAATGCTTATAATAAAAGCCCCACCCCCACCCCCCACCCCCGGACTTCCCAAACCTAATCCCAGGATACTATTCAACTAAAAGTAAACTACTATTAATATCCCTAACTCCACAAAGTATTATTCTACATAAGTAGGTGAAATATGTAAAAAAAAAAAAAACCAATTATCTAAAAGCCTAAATTATATTCCACCATTCTATGCTTATTTTGAATATAAACAATCCATCTTCTCCATATTGATAAAAATTGCTCATTTGAATGATTCTTCAGATAAGCCGAAATTTTTGCCATTTCAGCAAGATGCGAAACCTTCAATCTCCAGTCCACCATTGTAGGTAAAACTTTACTCTTCCAATTTTGAGCTATCAACAAACGGGCAGCAGTTAAACAATACAACATCAAGTTCGTTTCTTTTACATCCAAACTTTGTGTGATACCTAGGAGAAAAAACTGAGGCAAAAAAAAAATTCTTCTTTTAAAAATTTGCTGTAAATTCCACCACAATTTTATCCAAAAGGCCTTAATAACCTTGCAAGTCCACCACATATGAAAAAAAGTTGCATCTTGTTGTCCACACCTCCAGCACTTGGATTCATAATTCTCATAAATACGAGACATAGTTGCAGGATCCATGTGCCATCTATAAAACATTTTATAAAAATTCTCGCGTAAGTTTTGAGCTTGCGTAAATTTCACATTTCTCACCCATATCAACTCCCAGGTATCCATAGATATTGTTTCTCCTATATTTTGAGCCCATTTAATCATGCAATCTTTAACTAGCTCAGTTTCTGAATCCAATTCTAATAAAACATTGTATATCCTTCTAATATGTCCTTTAGCATCATCCCTTACTTGTTTCAAAA
>NW_015405672.1:9995-12628 GCF_001527695.2 Protobothrops mucrosquamatus
GGGGGGGGGGGAAGATCTTGCAAAGTTGGAATTGATTGATTGAACTTTTTAGTCCCACCCATTCTGCCGTTACCACTGCAGCCACGCCCACCCAATGGGCCATGCCCACCCGGCACTCGATGATGCATAAGTGGGTTTTGGGTTGCAGTTTGGGCACTCGGTCTCTAAAAGGTTCGCCATCATTGCCTTAGCATCTGAATATTTTTGTTTTGCTGCATGTGATCTTCAGGCTCAGTGGTTAAAGACACTGAGCTTGTCAGCTGGAAAGCTGACATCCCAGGTTTGAGACCCTAACACTGCGCAATGGGATAAGCTCTCGTTCCTTGACCCACCTAGCAGTTTGAAAGCATGCAAATGTGAGTAGATAAATAGGTACCACTTCAGTAGGAAGTTAATAGTGTTCCCTATGCCTTTGGCATATAGCCATACTTGCCACATGACCACAAAAAACATCTTCGGACAATGCTGGCTCCCTTGGCCAAGACGACCACCGGACCCTAGATGAGCATATATTGGGGACCTATGAACAACGTACCCTAGAATCAGACATGACTGAATAGGAAAACCTTTACCTTTATTGGAAAATGAGACCCAGAGAGCTTTGAAGCGAGTCTTTGATTGCACAGCTGCCCTGCCTAAGCCATAGACATTTCTTTCTTTCTTAAAAAAAAACCAATTTATATGGCTATTCATTTCACAAGTGGGATATTGGCAGGCTAATGTAAGATCTGAAACAGCAACAATCCAAAATAATTAAAAACAGTTATATGGCAATCAAATTAAGTGCACCTGAGGCTATCCCTGCCTATTGCCGGCTGGAAAAGTCAAGTATTTAAAGCAGGGATCTTCAAACTTGGCAGTTTTAAGACTTGTGGACTTCAACTCCCAGAATTCCTCAGCCAACATGGCTGGCTGAGGAATTCTGGGAATTGAAGTCCACAAGTCTTAAAGCTGTCAAGTTTGGAGACCCCTGCTTTAAAGCTTTACAGAAGGTTGACCGTTGACAAGATAAGGGACGTTCAGAATTCATGAGAATTGGGGTGCCATATGGCAAGCATTGCAGCAGAGAAAGCACATTTTCTATATCCCTCTTGCAAGTTTGTCTTATTATAGCCAGTTTTAATAAAATTAGGTTTAGCCATCCTGTGGAATTGATCTTGTGATCTGGTCTCTATAGTGAAACTGACATCAATCTTGCAATTCTGATTGTGCTGCATCTTCTCCTCCTCCTTCCTAAAATTCAGTGAATCAGGGAGGGGGTCTGTCTGAGCTGCTTCCAAACATTATCTGGGCATTCTTGACTTAAACATTTACTTCAGTTCGTTTGCGTAGACAGCAGCTCCTGTGTACCTTTGTCAAGATAATCTTTCTTACTCTCGCTCTATTATTCATCTTCTCTATTATGGAGAAGATGAAATAGCTGTGCAATGCTTGTGTATTTGTAATGCTAGAAGATTTCCATTCAGAAGCATTAGGTTCTGCACTATAAGCCAAATACTGTTTTGAGGGACAATACACGGCAATTGGATTCAGATTACAGTGTTTTGACAATTGTAGCAGATATGTTATAATAATTATCCTACTTTTAAATTGAGTGTCATAGTCCAGAAGCTGAGCAAGGATATTGATGAGGTTATATGTGTTGTGGGAGAATGGGAGTTTCATTCAACTCTTTTTATTGCTCTGTGAATTGCTCTTTCTGTTGTATCCTCCCCCTCTCTTGGCAATAGATCACAGATTCAGCTTTATTTCCCCAAATTCTTTTCCCCGTCTTTCAGTGCAACTGATTGCTGTGCAAATTATCTAATGACCGTATTTACCTCATGTCTGTTTGCTGCCAATCTCTTTGTGCTGGAAATAGTATAATTGCAGAATGTACCGTACTCAGGTGGCATAAGAGTCTGTGGCCAGGATTCTCCCATGCAGAGGTATCTGTAGGGTGTGTTCAAGAAAAGTGTGAATGCCAATCATGATGTGTGATCACAGCTCTATGACACATATAAAAAAAATCAGGTAGAGATTCAGTTGCACTGTTGCAGCCACCATCTTGACTTTTTTGACCATACTCTGCGGACATCCACACTCCCAGGCTGTCTTGTGCCTTTCCTTTTAGAATGAACAATGCTAAAACAGACACACACAAAAAGCGTAGGGGAAAATATCTCCTCGGTCACTTTTATTAACAGTAATCCACCTCCATCCACCTTGGTTCAATTTTGTCCTGGAAAAATTGTCCTGCACAGGACCAAAAGTTTCCATGGTAAACTTTTTACCTGCTCACCTGATAATGTTGTCTTTCTTTCCTGCAGCTGAATACATTGTCTTGCAATTTGGCCGAGTGGCGGATGATGTTTTTACCATGGACTACAATTACCCACTTTGTGCTGTGCAGGCTTTTGCCATTGCCCTGTCAAGCTTTGATGGGAAACTAGCCTGTGAATAGCATACCTACAACGCCATCATGCCAAGGTTTGTACCAGGTCTGGACCTGCCAGGTCAAATTCCCTCTGTTTGGTCTGACAGTGCAAGCACAAATATGCCTAACAATGAAAGCCAAGCAGGGATGATATGAAGGGGAATGAGAGCTTAGTTGGTATTGTTAAACACCACCAAATACTATTGGGGAAAATCTG
>NW_015405673.1:0-2633 GCF_001527695.2 Protobothrops mucrosquamatus
TGTGATGGCCATCAAAACTCCTAATCTGAACAATTTGTGATATGCATGCATTGAATTATTTCACAGTATTATCCAGGGCTTTTTTTCTCATAGAACGCCCAGAACAGAGTTCCGGCATCTTTTTTGGATGGAACCTTGTAGGGTAGGCAAGGCGGGTTGTATGATGTGTGTGAGTTCCGGCACCTTTTTTTTTTTTTTTAGAAAAAAAGCACTGGTATTATCTATCATTATATGTTCCTCCAATCCAACAGGACTCTGAATTGCTTTTAGAAGTTTTGCATTCTCTTCTATGCTCTAGCTGGTTCCCTGTGTTTTTGTTTATACTGAAAGGCATCATAACTCACTCTTAAACACATATTTATTCTAAAGGTACCAAATTTAGTTTGCAGCTAAGCAATCTGGTATAAGGTGTTAGGAAAATGTCTTTGTGAAAATCTAGGCAGCTACCAGTAGTTAGAAAGTGAGATAACTCTAGATCAGGGGTTTTCAAACTTGGCCCTTTTATGACTTGTGGACTTCAACTCCCTGGCTGAGGAATTCTGGGAGTTGAAGTCCACAAGTCATAAAAGGGCCAAGTTTGAAGACCCCTGGCTCTAGATAGAATCTCCTTGAGAACATTTGTCAGAATTTAAGTCTTCATGGAGTTCAATAGACATTGTCCAACCTAATATGGGGCATGAGAAAACCAAGTTCCGATCCAAAGGCTAAATTAACACAGCAGTACATTAAAATATGGTATCTAATCTGTAGCTGAATGCATCATGTAAATACTTTCAGTAAAGTTAATGCTGTATGAATCCAAACAGTTGTAATAAGTCAACCAACTATGAATCCGTTAACCATGAATTAGCACATTATATGAACATAGTCAGTATAATGTAGCATCATTTGTTCATATGTTTAGATCAGCATTTTCCAAACAGGGCAAATCACAAATATATGAAATTCACCTTCTGGAATTTCCCATCCAGCATTACTATTGCTAGAAATGCTTGAAGTATATCTACCTGGAAGTTGTCTAAGTTGAGAAACACTGTTTTATATCTATAAAAGCATTGTCAACCTAAAAACTGGATGGATTTTTATAAGGTAAGAAAGGTTAAAGGAAGATGGATACCATATTCTGCTGAACCAGATTAAACTCCCCCAGATGACTGGGAATCCTGGTTGTCACCAATACTTAGCTGTGGGAAGAACTAAAATTATATTCAGCCACCATACTATGGAGATCATGTCCATGTAATAAGATGGTTTCTCTACCTTTTGAACAGGGTTTTTAGGTACCGTGAACAGGGTTTTTAGGTACTGTGAGACAAAAGAATCAACGAGCCACAGATTTTAAATGAAAAAAATAGCTTTATAAAACAAGGTTAAAAATCCAACTTGAAAACCCATCTCTTAAATAGGGTACATTCATGTTCTAAAACAAAATGTACAGCTTCTTAATGAGCTACTTGCAACATGATTCCCCCCCCCTGGAAATTATTTCCAAAAGGTATTACATTCTATACAGAGATACCTACGAAACAATCTTTAAAAATCCACAGAGGAAGAATGACAGACAGATCTACTGCAAAACAGAACATATAAATATCTCCCCATCCCGTTTAGCTTGAAAATAAACAGTACATATTCCATTCATTTCCCCTCTGTAAATTTGAGGGTGAAAACAGGCAAAAAGCTTTTGACTTGGAAATTTTATCAACCTTGGAAGCCAGCCAACAGACAATGCAAAAGATTAGACAGCCTGCTTGTTCTGATGACATCACTGGAGTCCTGCAACCTATTTATAATTCAAATTAAAGATTCCTTCATACACTCAGGATTAAATTGAAAAAGGAAACAAAACAACTATGCTTTTTTTCCTGCAAGAAACAGTTATTGCAACTGCTTGTTTAGAGCAAGCTTCAAGCCTGCTGTGTATGGATCCACACCAGTGCCACTTGGAACAAGGAAAAAGTGGTTTTAGATAGTAGAGTCTGTGTTTTTAGTAAAAGAAAAAAATATTAATGAATCAGGGGCTTGGAGGGAGAAAGGAAAGGATATGTTAATTTTTTTATAAAAAATATATATATTTCCCTTGGGTGGCAGAAAGTAGCAAAAACTGTTTGTTTCCTTATATTAACTCAAGTTCATTCAATAGATGTGAATGTGGGACTGAACTGGTAGGAATACTGAAAAATAAGCCAATTTAGATTGGTGAACTTGACACCTACAGGCTAGAAATATTGGGAGCTGCAGTTTCTGCCCATCTAAAGACCACAGTAGCAAAAATGGACAAACACAGAACTAGCCACTATAACAGAATTTAAAGATTTTGGACCTATTGAATTGAAACTATAGCAATCATTTCTACAGAGTTATGGGAAGCAAAAAGTGGGAGGTACTTTTTGAAGCTTTTGTGCGTGAAATGAATACCACTGACTCTGTTCTAGAATCAAGTATGTGCTTCATGACAGAGATGTAAGTAAGGAGTAGCTTGAGACATGGCAGAAAAGTTAGTTGAACAGTGTTTCTCAAACCTGTGAACTTTAAAATGTATGAATGGGCTGGGGAATTCTGGGAGTTGAAGTCCATGCATTTTAAGGTTAGCATGTTTGAGAAACATTAGAATTTGTCATCTTTAAGCTACA
>NW_015405674.1:0-2633 GCF_001527695.2 Protobothrops mucrosquamatus
CCCCCCCCCCACCTTCTGCCAGAGACCCTCAGATCTGTTCCACTCCTGCCCAGGCCCCCACAGGCACCCTTGATGCGAACGATGTCGAGCTGGCCACACCCACCCAATAGGCCACACCCACTCCATCCACACCCACCCAGTAGGCCACACCCACCCTGGCTACACCCACCTACCCCCACCCCGAGGGCAACCGCAATGCTGATGCGGCCCTCAGTGAAATTGAGTTTGATACCCCTGACATAGAATAACAGAGTGGGAAGGGACCTTGTAGGTCATCTAGTCCAACCCCCCGCTCAAGCAGGAGACTCTCTACCTCCATTTCAGACAGGTGGCTGTCCAGTCTCTTCTTAAAAACTTCCAGCCCCTGCTGCATTGGCCCCACCCCCTGGGTGCATGCTGGGGAGGGGTCACCCTTTGTGAGGAATGAAGAAATGCACCATCGCCTGGAATTGGCCAGCAAATGGCCCTCGCCTACTTCACATATCCGGCTTGATGGGCTCCGGGGAAGAGGTTTCGGCAGGCTCTTCCAGTGGACCATGCCTTGGCGCTTGCCCCGGTACCACCCCCTTCTGCCAGAGACCCTCAGATCTGTCCCACTCCTGCCCAGGCCCCCACAGGCAGGCCACACCCACTCCAGCCACGCCCACCCAGTAGGCCGCACCCACCCTGGCCACACCTACACCCCCCCCCCCGGACAACCGCAATGCTGATGCGGCCCTCAATGAAATTGAGTTTGACACCCCTGTTCTAAGAAGATGAGAACAGAAAACTATTCTGCTTTTTGAGGGTCCAAGAAAGCTCCCTTACAAGGCAGGCTGTGGGTTGCTGTGAAAGAGGAATCTTCCAATTCAATCTTTATTTCCCGTGTTATTCCCCTTGCCACACCTGCAGCCAAAGCCACAAAGGGATCTTTGTCTCCCCACCCCCCACCCCAGAACAGGTGTCTTTTCAGCAGGGAGGGGCTGGAAGAATGAGATCACTTTCTCAGTCAGGAAGGGAGGAGTTAATTCCAGGTTGAACTTTCACTTACTTAGATCAATGGATCTTTTTTTTTTATGAGTGCCAGGGACCGGTTCTCCACCCTTTGATCTTACTTAGAAATTCCACTGCAGCTAATGCCAGACAATTTGCTTTCTGAATCTCTTTGAAAGGATCTCAGTCAAACTTGCAAAGAACTTTATAATTGTGAAGCACAGAATTAGGAGTTGGAGGGCACCCTTAAGATCAGCTAGACCAGTGCTTTTCCAAGTGTGATCTGGGCTGCAAAATCAAATAAATATTTTAAAATTTCTCAGTTTCAATTTCTAACACACTATCAATTTTGGATTTTTAATTATTTTTTTTTTTAGTTTGGTTCTTTTTATTTTTCTGGTTTGGTTCGCCTTTAATTTTGGAATTTATTTTTTTTTAATTACGGATTTACTTAATGAAGAGAAGGACGAGGGGGGACATGATAGCAGTCTTCCAATATCTCAGGGGCTGCCCCAAAGAAGAGGGAGTCAAGCTATTCTCCAAAGCGTCTGAAGGCAGGAGGAGAAGCAACGGATGGAAACTGACCAAGGAGAGAAGCAACCTAGAACCAAGGAGAAACTTCCTGACAGTTAGAACAATTAACCGGTGGAACAACCTGCCTCCAGAAGCTGTGAATGCTCCAACACAGGAAGTTTTCAAGAAGAGACTGGACAGCCATTTGTCTGAAATGGTATAGGGTTTCCTGCCTGAGCAGCGGGTTGGACTAGATGACCTCCAAGGTCCCTTCCAACTTCTATTATTATTATTATTATTATTATTATTATTAGTAGTAGTAGTAGTAGTAGTAGTAGTAGTAGTAGTAGTAGTAGTATTGACAAATTACTGATTTATTGGTAATTACTAACTTAATTACTTATCAATTTATACAGCTCTCCATCTCATGTACAGCAGGTGTGTCTGGGGGACAAACTAAATTTTAAAAGAACAGCATAACAAATAATCTGAAAAATAAATCACAACCCCAAGCATGAATTGCAATAAAAACCATAACACAATTTAGGGAAGAGTGCCATTCGTTTCCCTAAGACTATAACTATAAATCATATCATTATATTATTTCGTAATTGTTGAGACATTTCCTGAGAGTGAGAACAATGAATCAGTGGAATGGTTTGCCTCCGGAAGTTGCGGTGCTCCGTCATTGGGAACCTTTTTTAAAAAGAGATTGGACCGTCATTCGTCTGAAATGGTGCTCCTGCTTGAGCAGTGGGTTGGACTAGAAGACCTCCAAGGTCCCTTCGAACTCTATTATTCTGAATTATTCTGTACATAGCCCACTTATAAACGTCTTACACACCACACCGGAAAACCTTTTGTATTTTTTTTTTTAAAAAGGAAACTTTTTAAAAGCAGTCCATTGTAGAAGTCAGAAAGGGCTGGGCTGAAATATATATATCGTGGAAGTTCATTTAGCAATAGAAAGCAGAAAGGGACCTTCCCGGTTCCTCCCTTCCCTCCCACTCTTTCTGCCTTTCCAGTTTGCACACCTTTGCGCTGACAGTGCTTACCTGCTGTAAGGAACGCCTCCGTGGGTTTACGGGAAATTCTTCCGCTGCATTCCAGAAGGACTGCAGAACCATGCCTGTGTGAACAGGCCTTGC
>NW_015405675.1:0-2633 GCF_001527695.2 Protobothrops mucrosquamatus
AAGAGTGTTCTGGTAGAGTGTGGGATAAGGTCTGGAGTCTGTTGAGAAGAAATTAAAAACAAGGTCAGTGCTGATAGGTTTTCCTGCTGCTTACAGATCTAAATATCCAGCTTGAATATTGTTAAATGTTATTTTTCCCAGAAATTTAGATACAACAGAAGCCAGCTCAGCAAGAACGGTTCTTTCTTATATTTCAGCTTTTTACTGCCATTTACTAGAATGGCCCTCAATTCAAATAATGTAAAACGAAAAAGGACAATGCAAATACAAATTCAAAAAGATGGTTGTTTGCTACTTCCTGAACCATGGGGTAGCATGGCTTAGGAACCAATTGCTGGGGAACCACAGTGGAGGAAGACTATCACTTCCATATCTTCTCGGAAGCTTCTGGTTAACCTATAAACGGACACTAGAAGGCTGGACAAGACAGGCCAATGGTTTGATCCAGGAGAGCTCCTTTTACGCTCTTCGGTTGCCAAAGGCAATCCAGCAAACTAGTCAGAACAGAGCCTGTTATAACTCTCTAGTACAAATATTTCATCTGGATCCTTGCTTGACTCATCTTAATATTGTACCTGGTGTTAATTATACCTTGAGAGAGAAATTACATGCTGCAGCACCTGCCACGGACAGGCAGGTGGGTGAAGGAATTGAATGGCGACAACCGTAAGCTTCCCAGGTACCAAATAATATTGCCACTTGCCTTAGCTAAGATAAGGGAATCCATATTTTGGAATGGAAAGCAAAATTAGAAAAACAATATGGCATGTTTCTGCATTAAATTCCTCATTCCTGTTCCAAATTGGTTTCTTTTATGGCTAACAATATATCCCCAGGACGAATACTTCAAAGAGCGGTTTCTTTCTCCAACTAACATACAGTAATTAGCATCTGATTATTTATACTACTGTTATCAGACATCCAAGAGAGGTAAGCACATAAGAAAGCTGCTTTTTCCATTCTAGTTCCTCTAGTTATGTCAGATTACCGTTCCTATTAGCAACTGTGGTAGCTGGGGATAATTAAGATGCAATGCAGAGTTCTCACTGAAGGCCCAAACAACCAAGCTCAAATTAGGCTATTTTGGATACAATATGCGAAGACAATTTTTGGAAAAGAGGGAAGGAGAAGGAAAGAGAAGAGGACCAAGAGTAGGAAGCAAGATGGATTTGGTTAGAGTGGCGATGGGTGCAGCGTTAGAAGACTTGAAAATTAGCTCGGAGACAGATTACCCTGAAGAAGGTCTATCAGTGTGGTTGTTAGGATGCAATGTGACGGCACCTAATAATCAATCCGGCACATCTGTTAGGGCTGGAGTAGAGCCTATTAAAAGCACTAGGACAAGGGTCCCCAACCCCCGGTCCGTGGACCAGTACCGGGCCGTGGCATGCCATCAACCAGTCCGCACAAACAAGCAAAGCGCCATCCGTGGGATGCAGGCAGCACACAAAACCGCGTGTCAAAGCAAGAATATTCAATTCTTTGAAGTGTTTCATTAATCAGACACATGACACCGCGCACTCTCCGGTCCATAGAAAAACCTTTCTCCACGGAACCGGTCCCTGGTACCCAAACTAGGAGACACAGGAACTCTCGATAGGTAGTCCTCGACTTACAAACACAATTAGACCAAAAATAAGAGCCATGGTGGCGCAGTGGTTAGAATGCAGTATTGCAGGCTGACTCTGATCATTGCCGGCTCAAGGTTAACTCCGCCTTCCATCCTTCCAAGGTCGGTAAAATGAGGATCCCGGTTTTGGGGGGCAATATGCTGACCCTATAAACTGCTTAGAGAGGGCTGAAAAGCTCTATGAAGTGGGACAATTGTTAAGTGAGTTTTGCTGCATTTTAAGGTCTTTCTTGCCACAGTTGTTAAGAGAATCACTGCAGTTGTTAAATTAGTAACACAGTTTTTAAGTGAATCTGGCTTCCCCATTAACTTTGCTTGTTAGAAGATAGCAAAAAGTGATCACATGACACTAGGACGCTGCAAACGTCATCAGTGAGTCAGTGGTCAGGTGACCACGGAGCTCCTGCAATGGTTGTAAGTGTGAAAAGCACTTTTTTCAGTGCCGTTGTAGCTAAACAAACTGTTGTGTAAGTTGTAGATTACCTATATTCCATAACAGTGACCTACATGTTACGAACGTATTATCAAATGCATCCTTCAATTGCCACTCTGCACAATATTTTTTATGAGAAAATGGAATGGTGAAAACTACCCATATCTTATTATGACCTGGATATCTCCGAGACCGCCTTCTGCCGCAGATTACCTCCCATCGGCCGGTACGCTCCCACAGAGTGGGTCTCCTCAGGGTGCCGTCAGCCAGACAGTGCCGGCTGGCGACCTCCAGGGGGAGGGCCTTCTCGGTGGGAGCTCCCACCCTCTGGAACGAACTACCCCCAGAGATCCGGGTGATCCCGGATCTCTCCTCCTTCCGCCGCGCCCTAAAGACATGGCTCTTCCAACAAGCGGGATTGGCCTAGGGGAATTTTAGTGGGGTTTTAAGAGTAATTTTAATTGACATAGGCCACAGTAAATATTTCTTTTTAATTAGGTTTTAAACTGGGTATTTTTATTGTTGTATCTGTTTTATAAGGCTGTCAGCCGCCCTGAGTCCGTAAGGAGA
>NW_015405676.1:0-2632 GCF_001527695.2 Protobothrops mucrosquamatus
TTTCTGAAAAGAATTCCAAATATCACATTTAAAAATAAAACAATTATGACTTTTTGAAATAAACAGATTTTTACATTTACACATTTACTTAGATCAGGGGTGTCAAACTCAATTTCATCAGCATTGTGGTTGCCCTCGGGGGACCGGGTGGGTGTGGCCAGGGTGAGTGCGGCCTACTGGGTGGGCATGGACAGAGTGGGTGTGGCCTACTGGGTGGGCGTGGCCAGCTCTACATCGTTTGCGTCATGGGTACCTGTGGGGGCCTGGGCAGGAGTGGGACAGATCTGAGGGTCTCTGGCAGAAGGGAGTGGGACCAGGGCAAGTGCCAAGGCATGGTCCACTGGAGGAGCCTCACTGTTCCTTTCAGGCCATGCATGGGGGGCTGGATGGTGGCGCAGGGTGCCCAGAGCCCAGGGCAGCAGAGGTCAAACGCCCAGCCTGGCCCTCAAGCACCTGTTGCACCAAGCCGTTTCCAGACAGCCTTGTGGAGCTAAGACTGAATACGTTTCAGCATAGATGGCTACCACAAAATTGTACATTGGCTCCCGGCTGGCCTGGGCCAGGGTCAAGGCAGCAGGGGCCGTTCCCTCACTGTTTCCAGGATGGCTTCGCGGGCCACATGAAACCACTTCGCGGGCCGCATTCGGCCCCTGGACCTTGTGTTTGACATGTCTGACTTAGATCATTTACACCTATTTTATAACTAATGTTTATCCTACAGATATGAACAAAGGATAGTTGAAAATACATGAATACATGCTACGGTATATATCATGAAGGTAAAAGATAATTAATATGTCTGCTAATTATATTTAGCTAGCAGTTCTCTCTCTCTCTCTCTCTCTCTCTCTCTCTCTCTCTCTCTCTCTCTCTCTCTCTCTCTCTCTCTCTGTGTGTGTGTGTGTGTGTGTGTGTGTGTGTGTGTGTGTAAACTAGATAGCACACAATCTTCACATATGGTGTGCTATTTCTTTACTCATTCATTCCTATAGACCTTTATAGACAGCCAGTTTGATGCAATGGTAAGAGATCAGGCTAGAAACCAGGAGACTAAAAATTCTAGTCATGCCTTGGAGACAATGCCAGAGAGGTGATTTTGGGCTAGTTACTCTCTCAGTCTTAAAAAGTCTTGCTAAGAAAACTGCAGTTGCTAGGAATCAACATTAACTCAGACACATGCCAACACATTTACACACACACACACATTTACACACAGCACAAATCTTTTTTAAAAGGTTATTAATGTTAGAAACTGCTGTTATTTTGATAACCTTACACTGTCATTCTAAAACACCAAATGGTCTTTATGAAATTGTTACAATGTATATATGAAATGCTTTAATCTGGATATTTGCCTATTGAATATACCTGAGCATTCTAGTGCCACGGTCCCTCATCCTTATTAAGCATGCTACAAATGTTCAGAGACTACAGTTTCCACAATTCCCAAAGATTATGATGATTGACTATTCTGAGAGTTCTAATTCCATTTCATTTGTAGATCATTTTATTTCTGTTCATTTAATCAGTCAAGACAGCATTTAAAAAAAAAAAAATCTGATCTGTGAAGAATCTAGTAGGGTGGCCAGCAAAATATCAACCTGGATTCATTCTCTCACCCTGCATTTCACCCACATCATAAAACTGTAGGCAATCTTGAGTTTTATGAGTGATTTCTGCCTTAACTCTGTCTTTAACTCAAATTTATATGTAAGTCAAAATCTTGTACTTACACACAAGCTGCCTATTACTAAAAATAGTGGATGGTGTATTCCTTCCTCAAGCTGCTATAGCTATGAAGTGTTTTCAGAAAATTGGTAAGGTTGCAATTCTCTGGCTGGGGGTTTAAGTACCATGATTTTTAGCATCAACATTGGTTGTTTAGTGGTTGTTTCTTATATGTTACAAGAATCCTCAATTTATTACCATTATTTAGTTGAGGACTACCTGTAATGGGGCTGGGTTTTTTTTTTTATTATTATTGGTTTCCAAATTACAAAAGCAAGGCAGGTAAGGTAGGTAAATAAACTTAAAGAAGTAACTAAACCAACCATTTGTACTACCTTCTTTGAAGCAGGTTTGTTCTGAAAACCTAAGAATCCACAACTCGTTTGCCTACCCCCCTAAAATGTTTGCAGTGGGATTCAAACTATTGCCAACATAATAAAAATTAAAATGCCTACGGTGGAAAAGTCTTTTCAGCTATGCAGTCTATTACATTTGCAACTACTTGTTTCCTACTATACCCTCACTATAAAAATCTTGTCAAGAACTTATATTTAACAGCAATCAATGCCCGATCATGTATGATATTGCTCAAGTGCTTATTTCTCTGCAATTGATAGATTTATCCAATAAATACATGTACATACTGTATAAAGTGATGCACATCTATCAAAATGGATATCAAATACGTGTCATTTTATTTATTTATTTATTTAATTAATTATATTTTTACCCCGCCCTTCTCCTTGCGGACTCAGGGCGGCTAACAGCCTAATAAAAACAAATACAAAAATACAAAAATACTACCATTAAAAACATAATTAAAAGGAAATATTAATTTGGCCTTTGTTATTTTAAAAATTATTTTAAAACCCAACTAAAAATTACCCCTTAGGCCAGTCCTGCT
>NW_015405677.1:0-2632 GCF_001527695.2 Protobothrops mucrosquamatus
TCTGTCTGTCTGTCTGTCTGTCTGTCTGTCTGTCTATCATTGATCTAGCTAACTATTTAGCTATCTAGCTATCAACTATCTATCTGCCTACCTACCTACCCAGTGCTTTTTTTCTAAAAAAAAAAAAAAAAAAAAGGTGCCGGAACTCACACACATCATACAACCCGCCTTGCCTACCCTACAAGGTTCCATCCCAAAAAAGGTGCCGGAACTCCGTTCTGGGCGTTCTATGAGAAAAAAAGGCTTGTACCTACCTACCTACCTATTTACAAGTTTCCAGATCTACTGGAATCAAAATTGTGAATAATTAACATGTATAGTTCCAAAGATACAATTATTTTTATTCCGGTTTTAACTTTTTTTATATCAGCAGAACAGAAATGCATAACGCAATCAGATGATGACTCAATGATACAAATGATCATAAATGCAAGCTGGTTGCTAAAATGCAATCATATTCATTTCATTTCATTTCATTTTATTCAATTTGTATCCCGCCCTTCTCCCGAAGGACTCAGGGCGGCTCACAACATTTTTTAAAAAACAAAGACAAACCCACACACCCCACCGAATAAAACCAAATTAAAACCAAATTAAAAGGAGTGATGCAGTAGTTGTAACTTTGAGGATAAAGATAAGTAACTTTTTTTAAATCTGTCATAACTTCAGATGGGCATTAACTGACTCATTGTAAGTTGAGGATTACTTGTATTACCTGTATCTTGTTTGTCAAAATGTTCAAAGCAGCATTACATTGTTATAACACAAGTGCTGTCTTTTCTTAGAATATCACAAGACATGTATCAAAGGGATGGAGTTTGTAGTTCAATGATGTGTCATTACTGTTGCCATTTGTCATCCCTTGATCATACTCCTCCAAACTGTGAACACTGCTGCTCCCTGCTTGTTGATGTGAAGAGACTGGTATCCAGGGTATTAACACAATTTTATATAATGCACTTCGTTCATGCACAAGGAAGTCTGTCATCATGATGTTCTGATCAACATATTATTTTTTTCTTTAACACATAACCACCCTAAAATTTCTTAACTGCCTCCATGAGGCCCAAATTTTCATAATTATCATGGGGAAAATTAGAAATGATAAATAAAACAAACGACCCTTTTTCATTCCCCAGAGACACATTGTCTTTTAATGTTTATTTGGTTTAATTAAACAAGAATCCCTAATCCAACAAGGGGATCAAAATGTAGTAACACAATTTCAATATTCTTGAAACCTCTGCTGATGTGACTGAATTGGCTTCTGCTTATAGCTGATGGTGCTCTTTTTCTCCTTGGGCCTAATGATAATGACCTGGTATGCTATTAGGGTAATGCTCTGAAAAGACTGTGAAAAGCAACCATTGTCAATACTTGCAACTTCATGAAAGCTTTGGCCTTTTAATAACATTTGTTCATCAGAAAAGGGGATACCAGTCCCCTCTTCATTTCTGCCACTGTAGAAATACCATAGTTCTATTCCTACAATGTAAACAAGACACCCAATATATATTTTCATAGATGGCATCCCACAACCAAAACAGTTACAGGTAGTCCTCAACTTGTGACCACAACTGAGCCCAAAATTTCCATTGCTAAGCAAGACAGTTGTTAAGTGAATTTTGCTTTGTTTTACGACCTGTCTTGCCACAGTTGATAAGCGAATCATTGCAGTTGTTAACTTAGTAACACGATTGTTGAGTGAATCTGGCTTCCCCTTTGACTTTGCTTGTCAGAAGATTACAAAAGATGATCACATGACCCCAGGACAGTGCAACTGTCATAAATATGAACCAATTGGCAAGCATCTAAATTTTGATCACATGACCATGGGGATGTTGCCATTCTTGTAAGTGTAAAAAATGGTTGCAACGTTTTTTCAGTGCCATTGTAACTTCGAACAGTCACTAAGTGAACTGTTGTAAGTTGAGAGGACTACCTGTACTTTCCCCAGTAGGCAAAACACTTAGATATTTAGAGAAGGACTTCCTAGGATTATATCAAGGATCAAGATAAAAAACATTCTATTAAAAGATAATGCCAGTTTTCTAAAAGGCATCTGGAGGCAGATTAGAAGTCAGTGGAGATGACAGATATTGTTCCTTTTCCCTTTATATATTACTTTCCTTTGTTTTCTTTTTTGTAAGTATTTATGCGACATACATTGTTTCATATACTGATGGATGTATACAAATCAGTACTACAAGCAGTCCTCAACTTAAAACAGTTCTTTTAGTGACTGTTTGAAGTTACAACAGCACTTATGATCATTTTTTCACACTTATGACCGTTGCAGCATCCCCATATTCATGTGATTTACATTCGGATGCTTGACAACTGATTCACATTTATGACATTGCAGTGTCCCGCAATCACGTGATCCTCTTTTGCGACCTTCTGATGAGCAAAATCAATGGGGAAACCAGATTCACTTAACCATGTTATTAATTTATGAACTGCAGTGGTTCACTTAACAAATGTGGCAATAAAAGTCATAAAATGGGGCAAAACTCACTTAACAAATTTCTCACTTAGCAACATAAATTTTGGGCTCAGTTTTGGTTGTAAATCGAGGACTACTGTATTGAAACTCTTAAATATTACTGGAACCTTAAGGACTTTTGACTTA
>NW_015405678.1:0-2632 GCF_001527695.2 Protobothrops mucrosquamatus
GGGACCTTGAAGGTCATCTAGTCCAACCCCCTGCTCAGGCAGGAAACCCTATACCATTTCGGACAAATGGCTGTCCAGTCTCTTCTTAAAAACTTCCAGTGTTGGAGCATTCACTGCTTCTGGAGGCAGGTTGTTCCACTGGTTAATTGTTCTAACTGTCAGGAAGTTTCTCCTTAGTTCTAGGTTGCTTCTCTCTTTGTTTAGTTTCTATCTGTTGCTTCTTGTCCTGCCTTCAGGTGCTTTGGAGAACAGCTTGACTCCCTCTTCTTTATGGCAACCCCTGAGATATTGGAACACTGCTATCATGTCCCCCCCTCGTCCTTCTCTTCATTAAACTAGACATACCCAATTCCAGCAGCGGGGGTGGGGTGGGTGTTTGGTTTTTACTCCCCCCCGTCTGCTGGGTGGTTGCAGCAGGTTTTGGTCACTTCACATGACCCTGGGACACTGTGACCGTCATAAATATGAATCAGTTGCCAAGCATCTGAATGTAAATCACAAGACCCTGGAGATGCTGCAACATTCCAGCTGATCGGTGCTTCTTCTGGGCTCAGCAGAAGCGCCAGGATCAGCGCCGAGTTCCAGCTGGAGCCTGGCGCTGATCCTGGCGCTTCCGCTGAGCCCTGACAGCCCTGCAGCTCCAGCGGTCTCTCGCTCAGGCTTGTGCGGTGCTGCCACTGATTCAGCTCGTTCCCCTCCCCCGCTACCACTTTTCTAGGATGGTCGCATACCACCTGCCAGGTGCCAATGTACCACAAGTGGTACCTGTACCACTGGTTGAAAAGCCCTGCTCTATCTCAGTTACTTTCAGAGAAACAGATAATCTGCAACAACAACTCAATGTGCACTGTATATATCACAGCAGTTTTAACATTCTTTCCTCAAGAGTTATACGGTTAACTGAAAAATACAATTTTTAAAATTCTTTTTTAAAATTCTTGGGCTGTAAGTACCCCAACACAGGGAAAGAAGACCAGACTGACCTTACAAAGCATATGAGACTGAAAAAGGGACAGCCAAGGGGGGAAAAAAGGAATATTATCTTTTGACGTGTCAACTTCCTCTTTCTGAAAACAATAGATACCCCATCCCCACATCACAAATATTCTTTGTTTAGCTTTTTAGACATACAACATACAGATCCACCTAAAATAACCAGTATGAAAGAGCACAAGGTTAAAAAAAACACATTCTAAGTAGTTATAGCCTGAAAATAATTTTTTGGGAGGCGGATTTTGATGGAGCTCAATCACAGTCATTTGTAAGTTTTCCTGCTTTGCTTCTTTGGAGGACAAAAGGAAAATCTTTCATAGAACAAGTTTGCATCCTTGACAAAGCTAAATGCCAAGTGCCAGAGTTTTGATCACGTTAATATTTCTCATTTCCTGTGAAATCCATAATTTGTAATATTAAACTTTTTATTTCTTTAATGTCCTAGCCCCGTTATGGGGGAAACCTCAAAATATAATCATTATGGAGTGAAAAAGGAAATGGTCAAAGCTTTCAAAATGAATGGATTGAGAAGTGTGGCGCTATTGACAGAAATGGCAAGTCATTCTGCTTATTGTGTCATGGAATGCAAAAAGACATTTTGAAACAAATCATCATTGGCTTTTGGAAAGAAGTAAGAAAAAAAAGGAAGAGATACATTTTCTCAGCAGCTGCACCTCAAAGAGTGTCAATTAAATTAAGTTCCTTAAGTTCTTAAGATGTCCTACGTGTTTAACACCAGCAAGTTTCAGCATTGCTCCTTCTGTAGCTCAGCATGGAAAGACCCTCAGTGAAGGAAAATTTATTAAAGAAACTCTTCTAAAATTGTTTTAAGATGTGCAAAATAAAGGTGAATGTTATTAAGCATACGACTGATTTACCAGTTAGCAGAAATACTATTAAAGACAGAGAGAAGACAATGATCTCCAAAGACCATCAATTAAAAGGCTTAGATAATTATAAATATTTTTTGATTTCTCTTACTGAAACCACTGATGTCAGTTCATTGGCTAAATCTTCCATTGGTCAGACAACGAGAGAAGAGTTGGTAAAGCTAGGAACAGTACTAATAAATGTATCAGGGAACAAAATATGCAATGTTGTAAAACTACTCCATGACCTAAGCTTTGTTATGTCTCAAAGTTATTTCTGTGATGACAGATGGGGCACCCAATACGGTGGGGGGAAAAAGGATGGATCTGTGAAACTGTTTACGGATTTTGGACAGCCAGATGGGTCATTTCATTGCATTATCCACCAGGTGTTGTGTGCCAAAGCAGGAGTCACAGAACTACATGATGTAATGACAACAAAAATAGCCAATTTTATAGCTGCTTAATCCTTTCACAAACAGAATTTTCTGCACTATTGCAGGAAGTTGAATCAACTTACAGCAGACTGCTGATGCACAGCTTGAAGTGGTTGAGTTGAGGAAAAGTCCTTGAAAGATTTGTGCAGCACTATGAAGAAATTAAGTTATATGTTGAGAATAAAAATCTGAACAGTTTTGTCAGCTCAGACTGTACATGGCTCAGCACATGGATGTTTTTACAGACCTCTCGGCTCATGTGAATGAAATGAACTTAGTTACAAGGTTTTGGCAAAAGTATTGATGTTATATTTGGATACATTAAAAAAACTA
>NW_015405679.1:0-2632 GCF_001527695.2 Protobothrops mucrosquamatus
TGATGACTTAAGAGGAAAGCAGTATTTTTAGTTTAGTGTAGCTAGAGAAGTGATAGTGATCTTACCTACAGTAGACACACAATATCCCCAACCTGCTATTTCTGTTTACTCATGAAGAAATTATTTCAGATCTACCATTGCTATTTATTGAGGAGGGGGACATTTATAGTTCCTTGAGTTCCAATATGGTACTGTGAACGTTGCCCACTGCCAGAGCAGGCCCTTTGTTCATTTATAGGGTCTAGATGACTTATTGCCTTAACAATCATGCATAGCACTAGACCTAATTTCAAAGTGCAGTGCAAGAGATCAATTCAGATTATGATGTCAACTTTCAGTCAATTCCTCCAGACTGCCACTTAAGAAAGAAAAGAGTATCGGGAGTAAAAAGGGATTGGAGGCTAGGGAGAGTTCAGTGTCTCTTGTGACACCAGTTCCTTGAAGTTACTCAGGAGGTTGCCTCTGCAGCTCTTGATAGGAAAAATGCTATCTCTACTTCTGACAACTTCTAGTCAATATTACTTACTAAGGCCTATTACTTGCTAAGTTTTTCTATCATATGGTCTTTTTAGAAAGGGCAAGATGTGAATGTGGAATCTTCTGTATGCAAAACATATAAATGTTTATTTGAATAATTAGTTCAATGTATTATGCAACATTCTGCTTCAGGTAATGACCAACTAAATGGGAATATATTTATTCTGTACAGTACATAAACTGTTGTATAGGAACATAACAAGCTGATAATGAGCCATCCAGCCTATATTATTGACCTTGACTAGCAGTAGCTTGCCAGTGTTTTTTTTCCCAAGTCCTTCTTGGTGATGCCAAGGATAAAATTTTAGATCTTTCATATATAAAGAGAAAATGCTTTATATGATATGTGAAGTCTACCCATAGAGGGGACTGAGTAGATTCAGGAAAGGCTCTTATTGGGCAGGTAACCTATGGTTCTCCAGATATTCTTGTACAACACCTGCTAGCAACATCCAGAAGCACCAGCCAATGAGACAGCTAATGAAGGTTGCTGTTTAAAAACATATTGACAGATACAGCTTGCTTACTCCTGTCCTTGGATAGATGGATTCAAAGAAAAACATGCATACACAGTTAAATGAATGATTTAACATGGCTGCCCATAAATTGGTTTTATGGTCTTTTGGGTGGAAATTTTGTTTAAAGCAATTGAAGAAGTACTATTGTAACTACAGTTTGAGACTAGTCAATAGCTGTATGACAAATCTATTGGGAATTTCAGGGACAACTGTTTTTATTTCTCCAAGAATATAACAAATGAATGAATAATAAATTGTTTTAATGATATTTTAGGTCTTTAAAGGAGTTAAGAAGCCAAGGGCATATTTTCTGCTGAAAATGACAATCAAATGTGTTATGGTTTATTCAGGGCAATGTGTTCACTTTAAAAAGATTGTATCATGTTTATTAATTGTGCCTCAGTGTTCATATCTTTTTCAGGTTTTTCAGTTAACAGATTTTTTAGATCCTGTTAAATAAGAGTGTAAGATGAAAATAAATATCCAGAATATGATACAAATATGTGCTTAATTTCCATAATAGCCACACCTATGTAGTGCAACAGGCAATTTTCACCTTATACTGAAATTAAGCTTCAATACAGGGTCATCCTCAGGTTTGGCCTAGTGAGGCCAAGTGGTAGTACATCTGGAAAAAAGCCAAAAATTGACAAATCTCAGATTTGATGTATATTCATTGTGCACTAATATATTGCTATGGCTATAGCTGTTAGTCTTATGCAATTAAGAGTCATGCTGGCATAAACTATGCTGTCCTTCACAGATGATCCCTATTCTGCCACAGCGACACACCTGCTGAATGATGCTGTTCTTATATACTTATTGTGGGCTATCCAAGGGAAAGGCAATTTTGTTGTCAAAAAGTACCAACTGCAGATGGGAAAACCATCTCTCCCTAAGTGGGATGAATTTAGATGAATGCTTACAGCAACAGTTTTATCTACCCACAATGTTGCTTAGCTAAAAAGTTACAGGAGCTAAGGCGAACCACAAGATGATGCAGGAGGCAAGTTCCCTACTACTCCTTAGTACAGTTAAGCACAAGAAGGAGCCTCATAAGCGTCATTCAACTTTTCCTCCAGCCTAAGCCTAAATAGCCATGGAGGGCAGTGTTGTTGTTGTTGTTTGTCCATCGATTTCGATGAAGACCTTGACATCTTATGGATTATGGGCCATCAGCGGTGTGTCCGTAGATGGCTGATGAGACCGATGTTAGCACGGAATGTTCTGCCACATACTGAACAGAGAAATGTGGACACTATTGCTTCAGCATTTGCAGCTCTGGCTTTATGGAGTGCTCGCTTCTCTTGTGCCAAGATTGTTCTTCTGTGTTCATATGTCTGGCAACCCTGGTAAACCAGGGTACACCATGTCGGTTGATCATGCGCCAGAGATTCCCAAGAGATGGTATCGATATCCAGGGACTTGAGAGATGCTTTCAGCATGTCTTTGTATCGCTTCTTTTGTCCCCTGTGTGATCGCTTTCCTTGAGACAGCTCACCATAGAAGAGCTGTTTAGGGATGCGATGGTCTGGCATCCTTACGTGGCCTGCCCAGCACATCTGGGCTTTCATCAA
>NW_015405680.1:0-2631 GCF_001527695.2 Protobothrops mucrosquamatus
CTGTAATGTACTTCTTGATAAATGAGTAGAATACACATATCCAAGATTCAGTAAACTAACCCCCTTTTCCTTCCAATAAACTTGGCTAATGAGACATCAGCCACATCTACAGAGTTGTTTGCTGTGTTCCTCTCCTCTCCTAGAGTAAGCAGGAGATTACACTGCCCTAAATCATGCTGTTGTCTCCATAGTGCATCTTATTGTGCTCCAAAACCAGGACTGGGCTACTATCCATACAGTTTTCACATGCACAATTCAAGTTTTGTGTGTATGTAGATATATGTGTATATATGTAGGTCTTTGTGTATATATATGTGACTGACTCTCATGGTAAAAGAAAAAAGACAGACACAAAGCTGCCTCGGAATGAGAGTCGAGAGAGAAGAAATCCAAAGAAGCAAAGTGAAAGTCTCTCTCCCTGGCTCCCCTTTATTAGCATACATCAAAGCAAATTGCAGGCAGAAGGCTTTTGCAGGCAAGGGGTGGGGGTGTGTGAGGGTTACAACAGTGGGAGTTTAGGAGGTTAGAGACAGCGAAGGTTTTACAAAATGTATCTTATCTAATACATGGCATATTCTGCTAACGGTTCACAGTAAAAGTTGCCATTGTTGTTCATATTGGAAGGTCTTATCAGGAAGTGACAATATTACAACTTGCATAAACAGCTTTCTTGACATGTCCCTTTGTTCTCTGTCCTTCACTACCTTACGCATATGCAGTTGCAGATTGCAACCTAACACGTAGGCACAATTAGTATAGGATTAAGCTTGCTGAAGGTTACAAGATGGAGTGACTTACGCTATATTCCAACATATATATATATATTATGTATGTATGTATGTATGTATATGTGTGTGTGTGTGTGTATGTGTGTATGAATACGGGAGAGCGGGGGGGGGTCTATGGCCCGACCGTTAAACGGCCATATAGGCATATATGTAGTTTCTTTCAACCTTTAACCCTTACTTTGATGATGTCAACAGGAGATTGACGAAAGCTCAGTGATTAAAAAGGTTCTTTTGTATCCTGGATTTCAGTAGCTTTATTGTTTTTAATATGTATGTATGTATGTATGTATGTATGTATGTATGTATGTATGTATAATGTGTAGTTTTATGTGTGTGTGTGTGCACCCACGCACATACATATGCATATACATACAGTACATACATGCATAAATATACATATATATACATATATATATATATACACACATATATATATATATGTATGTTTTCTGAGGTTTTCGCGGGTGTTTGTATGTAGGTCTTTGGTTATTCGGGTTTTCTCCCGCGTAAAATTGGAAGTGTCTTGGCTTCGTCGAAACGTCGCCAAGACACTTCCAATTTTACGCGGGAGAAAACCCGAATAACCAAAGACCTACATATAACATATAACCAAAGACCTACATCTACTGTCGTTGTACATCTTTTAACATATATATATATATGTCTTCCAAAATTTGAATTGCTAACAAAGAATTAAGGGAGTACTGGGATAGCTATTTCAAACCTTATTTGGTTCTCATCAGCCAGACATACCCTTCTGAGATTCGAACCTGGGCTGTCTGCATGTTAAGCAGAGATGTTAGCCACTAGGCCACAGGCTCTTTCTCACTTTGTTAGCTACAAGAGACAGGGGAAGAGGATGAATGCTTTTTTCTTTTTTTAGAGCACCCTGTCGGCCCAAAAATGGGAAAGAGAAGTCATCTTGAATATATATATATTCAAGAAGATAATCGAACACCAGGATAAAATACAAACAAAACTATTTTAATACACTTAGCTTTCATCGGCTAACTGCCAACGTCGTCAGAGTAAAATGCCAGGTGTTTTGGGAGCTTGCTTATAAAGCCGGCTGTTTTTGCATTCTGCTCATGGAGCGAGTTACCAGTCTGCCCGCCCCAATTGGCCGTATTGTTTCTAGCTATCCCGCATCAGTCTGAGTGTTCTTAAACTCAGGGATCATTTCCTCCCTTATGGTTGCTCTCTTTGTCTGCCTGGTTTGTGTCCAAGTGCCTGTTGCTGTGGGTTGGTTCCCTAACGCTTCCTGTCCTATGGCCACCCCTCCTTTTGGCTGTGCCCTGGCCCCCCTCCTTAGTTCTTTCACAGGATGCACTGGAGATTCCTTCCTTTCGGCAGTTGTAGTTCTTTGTCGCATGGGCCAGCCGTTCCAATCCTGCATGGCTGGCGCTCGTTGCCTTCATCGCAAGTTGTTACGTTGTTCCTCCCACTCCCTTAATGCCTGATAAGCAGGCAGTAGGTCTGTGTGGCGATTGATTGAGTGTCCGTCAGATAGCCAGGCCTCCTTAAGTAGTCGGTTGCCCTTGGTGGTATCCTGGGCAATGGTCTCCGTCCCCACAAGGTCGAATGTATGGTTGCAGCTGGCCATATGTGCCCATACTTGTGAACGTTGTTCCTGCCGTCTGATTTTATTTATTTATTTTATTTATTTATTACTTTAATTTATATCCCGCCCTTCTCCCGAAGGACTCAGGGCGGCTTACAGGCAATAAAAACGGAACTATACAATAAATATCTAAAAACAATTAAAATATATATTAAATAAGCCTGTTATTTTTAGAAAAGTTATAAAATCCCTATTAAAATCCCTATACAATCCCCCCCCTAG
>NW_015405681.1:0-2631 GCF_001527695.2 Protobothrops mucrosquamatus
CAGGAATACGTAACTGCTTGTGCCTTCCAAAAGAGACTGAAAACCTGACAGGGCCAATTGCCTTGGATTCCCAATGGGGGTGTCTGACTCAGAAAGTGATTAATAGATTAAGAAGAGCCCACCTCCATCCTGTTTAGGCATGTGTTCCTTTCTTATCTAGTTTATTAACTTTTACTGTTCAATGCTTTTAATGTTTTAACGCTTTATATTGCTGTTTGATTAGGTTGTAAACTGCCCAGAGTCACTCGACAGTGAGATGGGTGGCATATAAATTTAATAAGTAAATAACTGATTTTCATTTTCCTTTCTGTACTTCCACATGCCTACATATTTTTCTTGTCATAAACTGTAGTACACATAACTCCTTAACAGTTGTTAAGGAGTTGAATTGTGACAGTGAAAGTTCCTGTCACCTCTACATTGCTCATGACATATTTTCAAGAGAGATGCCACTGTCACAATTGGCATTGCACTTGCTTCAGTTTGGCATTGAAGTATATTAGAACAAATAAGTGTGAAGATCAATACACAACTGTTTGAATCAAATTCTAACCAGTGTGTTCATGATAAAAGAAGTGAAATGGAGCTTTGGAAAATTGGAAAGCGAATTTTATTACCTATTACTAGACAACCTGTGACTCATTAGGTCATTCTTCTTTCCACATATAATATAAGCTTGCATGGTTTTCCCTCCTCTCGCGACCCTCCCCCCCCCACTGAAGCTTCTTTCTCCTCAGCTGGCCTGCAGAACTGCCTGCCACTTTGTGGAAACAAAGGGAGATAGGAACTGGAAACGAAAAATGTAGATCTGCTCCCCAGTCTGATGTATCCACAAACCCTACATTGCTAGCAGACATCCAGTTCCCTCCCCTCTCCTTCTTTCACCAACTACTGCCAATAAGAGATTTCAGATTTTGGCCTTGGTTCCAGAGTTGCCAATAACTGCTCACCCATTAGGCTTTGCAGAAAGCCAATAGGGTGCAGAGGCCAGAAGTAGGTGGAAAGAGGGTGGGGATATGCCTCTCACATCTTTTCTTGCACCAAAGTGCTTCTAGGAAGTGTAGTCAGAAGGCACAGAGTCACAGAGGCAGCCACAATTTCAACAACTTTCATTCCCCCAGGAGTCATAGATGCCAGCATTCTGTATGTTAACTCATTTGAAATACCTTAATTCAGTAACTGTTGTCCTATATGTTCAAATTTCACCCAATTGAAGGTTGGGTGAACAGACATAAGAGTTTTAGTAGTATAGATTTGCTGTCATTGTGAGTGCACCCAGTTAAAATAATACTTTATAATATTCTTTTTATTTAATTTTTATGAACAGCATTTTTACCTCAAGAGTTTTTATGGGTGATGACAATTTTGTTTGCTGAAAAGAAACAAATTTACATTGGTTCAAAAGTCTATGGACAAGCAGGCTATTATAATGGCTGTTCTTATATTCCATATAAATTTATTATAATTTCTTTGGAGATGCCTTAGACATTTCTTTGTTTGTGCCATTAAGTGTATGAATCAAAATTCAGATCAGTTCTAATAAAAGAATAAAGTGTTGATTTGAATTGGGATGATTCAGGTTTAAGTCCTCTTTCAGCGATAGAAATGCACGTTAATGAACTTATTTCACAGTGTTATTGCTGTGAGAATAAAATAAAGATTTTCATATAATCTTTCTTAATCTCCTGGCAAAAAAGAGGGAGGAGGGAGGGAGGGAGGGAGGGAAGGAAGGAAGGAAGGAAGGAAGGAAGGAAGGAAGGAAGGAAGGAAGGAAGGAAGGAAGGAAGGAAGGAAGGAAGGAAGGAGAAAATTATATACATAATTGAGGGATTATGTATCAAATCTCAATATTCAAAAAAGTACCAAATTTCAGCAGGTGAATACTGTTATGATTGTCCTTTATTGTTGAGAAGGACCAATTTAATCCTAGACCAGATACTTTTATAAACATTGCTAACATGTGTGCCCTATGTGTATATTTTAATATTTTCATTTTTTTCCCTCTTTTTATCCGAGGCACACTGATATGAAAATAGTTAACCTTTTTTTCAACTTTACCCAAAGAAATGTAGTTTATCTCTAGGTAGAAAGATTGCACAAATGTAGTGTCTGTTTATCCAGGAGAGTTTCAGTTGATAAAAATGGGGAAAATAAAATTGTTCTGTCATAGAAACCAGTTCTTTTTGCAGATGTTATTTTAATCCAAATTTTCAAAAAAGAAAGAAACCCATACTCTAATGCTTTCCTTTAATACAGTGAATTTAAAATGTATATAATTGGGGAGGGGGAGGTGTTTTAAGAAAATTTACTATGTAGCCGAAATGTTGTACCTCTTCTCCTGAAATATTCTAAATACAGATAGTTATGTGTAATCCACAGGATAAATGTGTATTTAAAAAAATGTTTTGCAATAATGTTATGTGCTGCTTTTGCAGAGAAAGGGGAAAAATTAATAAAGGGCTGAATAATATTTAATGTTGGTAGCTGCCCCTGGAGTTAGTCTTGTCAATTATGCAAATACTGGTTTTGTTTTTACTGCTGCAGTTTTAAATATTAAGACACCTTTATTATTTATTTACAACCACCATGCAAAGATTTCCAGACTTTCACAGAGGATGGCAGTACATAAAT
>NW_015405682.1:0-2631 GCF_001527695.2 Protobothrops mucrosquamatus
AAGTTTAATACAATCACCAATCACCAAGCTTTCGTCGGAAGCTACCGACATCGTCAGGGTTCAATGCTGGTCAATGGGAGAGTTCATTTATAGGCAGGATGCTGTTTCCACGCGGCTCCTGGACCTTGTCACTGGTCCTAATTGGTTAAGTTGCACTCTGGTCGTAACTTCCGTATCGATGGCAGCACCTCTCCTGCCTCTCCTGCTTGCATATATATAGCTACTCATTCTCCCCTTGTATAATCCTGAGTATATTAATAATCCATGGAAACCATAGTGATTCTCTGCATACCTATTGCTTGACATACCTTAATTTATCATGTTGCTGCATGTAACACAAGTGACAAAGTTAATCCATGTTCTGGCATTGGGGAAGCCATTTGGTCCTATAAATAAACTTTCGGCCTTTTGAATGTTTCACAAACCTCTTAAAATAGCAAAGACTTCTTTTCAAAGCATGTGAAAAGATTAGGAAAATTCAATTCCCATCCTATTGATTTTTTTTGCGTGCATGTCTCAAGTCATGTGCTGCTCTATCTAGCTAATTCAGAGCTCTTTTGAGTGCAGTATTTGTTTTGTGATGAATGATAGACATGTGCGATACTTTTCCTCCAAAGCAGGAAAAGTTGTTCAAGAAAGTACTTGAGTTCAGGAAACATTGCAGAGGTGGCAACAAGGTCCAGCCCTCTGTCATTGCCTTATTGCCATGTCCTTTAAACTTCTTTAAGTGAACAGCACATGAGCCTGAAAGCACCTATGCAAGCAAGAATCTATGCCAGTGATGGTGAACCTTTTAAACATGGAATGCCCAAAAAATGCCCCACTCACCCCCACTCTGTCCCCCCTGCCCCCGCCTGCCTGGAGGGCCACCTACCACCTCCCATAGCCTGCCGCAGCAGATTGCCCAGGCAGCCCTGCAGCGCCATGGCAGCCACGCCCTCTGTCCGGGCCATGCAGCATCATCTGTGCGCGACGGGGTTGAGAGTGGAGTCTTGTTCCTGCTGCCCAGCTGCCATGTCCTTGGCTGCACTGCTCCGCGTGGGCTGCGCCTGGAGGCAACTCTCCTCTGGGGGGGCTGCTGGTGTGGAGGGAGTCGGGGTTAGGGTTAGGCGGGGCTGGGGCGATGCATGACCACAGAGAGGGCTCTGCGTGCCACCTCTGGCATGTGTGCCATAGGTTCGCCACCACTGATCTATGCAGTTCTACTATGGGGCTGCCCACAATAGAGCAAGAAGCCATTGTTGGATCTGAAGTACTGTTACTGTTTTTGGATACAGATACCGAACATTACAAAGGTATAGATGTAAGAAATGTAATTTCCTAAATCTTCTGACATAGAAATCTAATACCCTTGAACTGAAGACCTTTATTATAAAACATCTTTGAAAAGAGTTGTCAGAGATTCTAAGAATTGTGGTTATATTCATTTGCTGACTCAGAGAAACTTCTATCAAGGAAAAAAAAACACCTCTCTGATGTCAGTATAGCTTGATTTAAAGAATAGTCTCTTTTTGTTGTGGTACCTGTTCTTGAGAGCATCATCTCCTTTAGGAATTACTCTTCTGGCCATTTGCAAAACAGTAACCCTGGTTATGCTATTGATCCTGGGCCCTGATATAGCAGGGGTGAGTCCACTAAATGGCTTGTGTGAGCCATTGTATGAATGTACTCGGCTACTATATTTAATTGTTTTTAATTCTGGTTGTTTCTATTGTTTTTTCTTCTGTTTTAATTGTGAGCCATCCAGAGTCATGTATATAAGATGGATGGCCTATTCATTTATTAAACAAATACATAGATATGGTCTCAGCTCCCTTTCAGAACTAGCCCTAATAACAATTTGGCTTATTTCTTAAATATTTCAATCTGGAAATATATGTAACCAGGAGAATGTTTTTAAATGTTGCACTTTTCTTCCTTTGGTGTGGTGTTATTTGGAATTTTATTGAGTGCATAGTTAATCTCTTTATTCATATAATGATATAATAAAAGTCTAAGATAAACATTTCCCTGTAGCTTCAGGAAGCAAATTTCATCAGATGTCTATCAAATTAATCTGGGATTGCTTTCAAGTGACAACAAAAAAGTTGTGGATGCTTTTGTTGTTATAATTGTGATTCTTGTTTTGAACCTAGGAATGCGATTGCTTAACCACAGGAGCAGGAATCCCAGTGGGAGACAAGCTGAATGTCCTGACCGTTGGTCCAAGAGGTCCACTCCTGGTTCAGGATGTGGTTTTCACCGATGAGATGGCACACTTTGACCGAGAGAGGATTCCCGAGAGAGTTGTCCATGCCAAAGGAGCCGGTTAGTTTTTGAACTTGCATTGTGTCTTTCTTTTTAGCCTTATTAGTGGGGTAATGTTACAGTGTCCCTTATAGAATGTAGGTACGTTTTTGTGATTGACAGTGCTGAAACTGTGTCTTGTATGCGTTTAATCATTCTATTCAGGAATTTATTTTTATTTTGTGATGCTTGTACAGTACAGTTGAGTTAATGATAGTCCTTATAGCAACATTGATTTCTGCTACTGATTTTCTTCATTAGGAGCTTGAATTATCTATAATCTATCCACTTGTGAGACATTTGAAATTGTTACCTTTTGTCTTGTTTTTATGTACCTTTGCTGAA
>NW_015405683.1:0-2630 GCF_001527695.2 Protobothrops mucrosquamatus
GTGACTTTCCAAGATGCCATCAAAGTTTATGAAATTCTACCCAAAATGTTAGGAGAACATGAGGAGAAGGCTGTGCCGATGAGGGTCTGGCTCTACCCACTGACCAAATTGGATACCAAAGCAGCTAAGATGGTCCGTGAGATCAGCCTAACGTTGATCTTTGATGCAGAAAAAATCTTGGAGGAACTCAACGAAATCCGGATGCAAAGCAACGATCTAGCCAAGAATCCCATTGCTGACACCTTCCCTGAGATCAAGAGGAAGATCCAGCAGTTCAAGGATTTGTGCAAACAACACAGGCAGACGTTCCAGAAACAGCTGGCCAGAATGTTGCCTTCCATCCGGGGTGGAGGGCAGGAGGAAGGGACCCTGGTGGACATATTAATGTCCATCAACCAGTCACCCTTTAACAGTCAAAGACTCTATGAATTTCTGGAGACCAAGAAAAGAGAAATTAATTTTGTCAACTCTTACCTGACTATTCTAAGTGAAGTGCAAGTTATCTCATCTCGGAACAAGCTGGAGGAAATAGTGCTGGACCCCCAGAATGTATATGTGGTCTCCTTTATTTTCACCTCTTTGTATAAAAAGGAGCCATTTCTGTTCAGCTTACAGGACTGGCTTCAGGAGCAATTCTTGCACGGATCAGCTAAGTCCACAAGGTCCAGTCCTGGGCAGGATGAAGACACGGCCTGGTTTGAGAACAAGGGGTGGACCCGGAATGCTCGCCAAGCTGCCAAATCCATCAAAGACTTTTTCAGTATCAATCAATCAAATGAGAATGTCCGCTTTGTCGTGGCCTCACTCCCAGATGTGGACACACCAGGAGCCTCAATATACCTTTATGAAGACGGAGAGCTGGTCAGCAAGAACTTTGAGTTGCCCTCAAAACCTCTGCCTTTCCTGATTGATGAACTGAGACATGACCGCATTCAGCTGAAGTTTCAGCCTGCTGAATACGGGAGGGCTACAATCTCCGGCTATTTGGTAGAGTACAAGATGGCAGAGGAAGAAAACTGGATGACTATGAGGACAGAGCACGCCGGGGAGACGTTCCTGCTGGAAGATCTTCTTCCAAACACAGAGTACCAGTTCAAGTACGCTGCTTGTTGCAAGCTGGGCCTTAGTAAAACCAATGACCTGAGCCCACCCATAAAGACCCTTCCCACCAGCCCTCCTGAGAAATTAAGAACGGTCACTGCAGCATCTTCTGTTATCTCTTTGACCTGGATGAGTCCCAGCATCATTGCCTCGGGAGTTGTGGTCAAGGAGTACAAGGTGGAATACAGAATGGTGGAGGCTGGAGATGGGAAGGACCAGTGGATTGGAAAAAGGACTGGGAGAAAAACAGAGTTTTACCCCATTGAAGATCTGAAACCCCAGACGGCATATAGAATACGGGTGTCTGCAGTGTGTGATAATGGAGCTCTGAGTGTCCCCAGTGAGGAGGTGGAAGTCTCCACATCACTGGAGGAAGAAGATGCAAGAAACCTAGCCCACCAGTTCCTTCAGGAAAGCTCCCTGATGGAGGACAGACATCCATTAGTGTTTGCTCTTCCTCTGGAGAAAGTCCCCTTAGATACACCCTGTCTCAAGTACCAGCTTGGAAAGCAGAACTTGGAAGTGCCCAACAAAGTGATCCTGATGATGGGGGCAACACAATCTGGAAAAACCACTGTGATCAACGGGATGATCAATTATATCCTGGGTGTCCAGTGGAAAGATAATTTCCGATTCAAATTCATTCATGAAACCATGCGGAGAAGCGAAGCTGGAAGCAGGACGTCTGAAGTCACAGCCTACGTGGTGAACCATCAGGAGGGTTTCCAAATTCCCTATTCTCTCACAATGATCGACACCCCAGGATTTCGAGGCACAAGAGACGCAGAGCAAGACAAACTGGTTGAGAAGCAGCTTTTGGAGTTTTTCTCCACCCCAGGGGGCATTGACCACGTTGATGCCATCTGCTTGGTGGCCCAGGCCTTCCTTACCCATTCAACTCACACCCAGAAATGCGTCTTTGATTCCATGCTCTCCATGCTGGGAAAAGACGTGAAGGATAACATCCAACTCCTGATCACCTTTTCAGATGGGAAGACCCCACCTGTCCTGGAGGCCCTCAAGGAGGCTGACCTGCCGTGTGTTCGGGACGAGTCGGGAACCCCTCTGCACTTCAGATTCAACAATTCTGCTCTCTTTGCTAACCAAGAAAGAGGAGGAAGCCATAATGCGTCTGCTGAAATGTCCTGGAAAATGAGCGCTGAGAGCATGAAGGATTTCTTTGACTCATTAAAAATGCTGGAAAGGAAAAGTTTAACCTTGACCGTGGAGGTTCTCAAGGGGCATCAGGAGCGGGAAAGTGCTCTTCAACGACCTCCCCCTCCTAAGGTTGAGCAAGTGCACCCAAATAGTTTCCAGATCAGCATTGATCCAGTAGCCGTTGGGAAGCCTTCAGTCTCCAGGTACCAGGTGGAATATCGGATTGCAGGAGAGAATTGGAAAAGTCTCCATGCCGAAGGCCCTCAGGATCAATTCACCCTGGAAGACGTCCACCTAAATCTCCAGTACCAATTCCGATGCGCTGCCGTAAGTCAAGTCGGGCTTGGTCAATGGAGTGAGGCGATCACTTG
>NW_015405684.1:0-2630 GCF_001527695.2 Protobothrops mucrosquamatus
CCTTCTAGCACTGATGATGTTCCCTAGTTGGGTCATGAAACGTCTGCAAGAAAACCACCCAGCTCAGAGAGCACCCAGGGCCGGTCATTTCAACCCTGAACTACAAATATCCCCCTTTGCAAGCCACCTCTCTGGCCCTCTTCTGCCCCCTCCCCTCCCATGTGTACATGCCACCCCTCCTCAAAAGGAACAGGCAGGCCAGACGCAGGCATGCCAAGCATGCATATCTTTGAACAGGGTCTCTTTCTTTCTCTCCCGTGACAATCGGTCTGATCCCCTCCAGAAAAGGGGGCTTATTGCCTCCCCTTTTCCTTTCAAAAGCGCTCTTCCCCCCCCCCCCACCCCATTTCCAGCTCCCTGGTGCCTGGAAAGTGGGCACCACGCACGCCCGTCCGCACAGCAGACCCAGCTTTCAGCGTCTGGGCCCGGCCTCGGTCCATGGTGCAGCAGGAGGGTGCGGCGTGTCCGTGGCTTGAGTTGGGGGGGGTCTTGCCGAAAGGGGGTGCAAATACGCAAATACGCGTCTGTCGAGCCAGAGACTAAGTCTAAAACTGGGGTGCTCTTGCACAGCAGAGGCGTAGCTACACCTCAGACTTAGTCTTATTGGAGCAGGAAGATTAAGACAACCGTCAGCGTGCAAGTGATGGCATCTGCTGGTGGCCCCCGGGGCGCAGGTCTTGTTGCCAAAGTGCCCGCTAACTGTCTTGACCGCAAGGAGGAAACGATCCTTTTTTGGCCGCTGGCAGTTTTCCTGTAAAATACGGCCAATCCTGACCCCCTCTGGCCTCTGGCAGGACAGCCAAGTCAGTCAGGTGGAGGAGCCCCCGCCCCACCCGTCCACCTTAAGGGCAGAAAAGCTGCCCCACTGACTCGTCTGGGCGCTGGAAGCCCCCGAGGGTCCCTTTGGTCTCGCAGCCCCCTTTCCCTCTGCCCTTAAATCCCTGCACGATGCTTGTCTCCAGCAGGGTTTTGTTTTTTTTTCCTTTCTTTCTTTCTTTCTCTTTCTGAGTTTTTTCTCTCCCGCTGCATTTTTCAGCCTTAAAGCCTTCATTGTGAATCAACAGAAGCAGAATAAATTAACCTCTGGGGAAACCGAGGCGAGCATCTCTCTTCCGGAAGGCAGGGGAGGCGTTTAGGCCGAGGGGTCCTCCGTTCCCTTGGCGTTTTCAGCCCCAAGTATCCAAGCGGGAGGAGAAGGGAGGATTTGAGGGGTGGGCTTGTTTGTCTGGGGCTGGGCATGGGAGGGGCTGCCAAGGCCAGGCTTTTGGGGGGTGGGCTTTAGCCAGTCGGTTCCAGCTCTTCCAGAGCTTCTCTCTCCCAGAGAGACCTCGGGCTAAGCTGGGGAAAGAAAATAACAGAATAACAAGGTTGGAAGGGATCCCCGGGGTCTTCTAATCCAAGCCCCTGCTCAGGCCGAAGGTGGCTGTCCAGTCTCTTCTTAAAAGCCTCCAGTGGTGAAGCACTTCTGGTGGCAAGCAGTTCCACTGGTTAATTGTTCCAACTGTCAGGAAATGTCTCCTTAATTCTCTCCCTGATTAGTTTCCATCCGTTGCTTCTTGTCCTGCCTTCAGGCGCTTTGGAGAATAGCTTGACTCCCTCTTCTTTGGGGCAGCCCCTGAGATACTGGAAGACTGCTATCATGTCCCCCCTCGTCCTTCTCTTCATTAAGAGAAGGGAATGGACCTTGGAGGTCATCTAGTCCGACCCCCTGCCCAGGCAGGAGACCCTATACCATTTCGGACAAATGGCTGTCCAGTCTCTTCTTAAAAACTTCCAGTGTTGGAGCCTTCACCGCTTCTGGAGGCAAGTAGTTCCACTGGTTAATTGTCCTCACTCTCAGGAAGTTTCTCCTTAGTTCCAGGTTGCTTCTCTCCTTGGTTAGTTTCCCTCCGTTGCTTCTTGTCCTGCCTTCAGGGGCTTTGGAGAATAGCTTGACTCCCTCTTCTTTGGGGCAGCCCCTGAGATATTGGAACCCTGCTATCCTGTCCCCCCTCGTCCTTCTCTTCATTAAATTAGATATGCCCAATTCCAGCAACCGTTCCTTATATGTTTTAGCCTCCAGTCCCCTAATCATCTTTGTTGCTCTTCTCTGCACTCTTTCCAGAGTCTCGACATCTTTTTTACATCGTGGTGACCAAAACCGGCTGCCATATTCCAAGTGTGGCCTTACCAAGGCCTTGTAAAGTGGTATTAACTCTTCATGTGATCTTGATTCTTTCCCTCTGTTAATTTGAGGACTTACCTATACCAGGGGTCTTCAAACCTGGCCCTTTTGTGACTGGTGGACTTCAACTCCCAGAATTCCTCAGCCAACCACGCTGGGGGTTGGAAGTCCCCAATTCTGGGAGTTGAAGTCCACCAGTCACAAAAGGGCCAAGTTGGAAGACGCCTTGCTCTAGAAGAAGGCAAAAGATCAGCTGTCTGCAAGGAGTATAAATCCTTCCCTTCCCCACCATCCGGTCAGAACCTGAAGAAGCTTCTGGGATGGGAAGCGAAATGCCTTCAAGGAGAAAAAAACGAGAAAGTCCATTTTCCTCCTAAAAAAAAAAACCCTTGGGACAACCACAACCTGGATGACTGAGAAAACCCCCACAGACATAAATCAAAAGAAATAAATTGTTCCATACTCA
>NW_015405685.1:0-2630 GCF_001527695.2 Protobothrops mucrosquamatus
TTTCAAGAGGTCAAATAACTTTTGCAAGCAATTGGTCTAAAACTGTACTGTCTAAGTAAAATTCTTTTTCAGTGACCCAGCTTTTCTTTTTCTTTGTCCACTGGCTTAGCATTATTGAAAAACTCACTGTATGTTTGCATTGTGAGAAGGAGAAGTGTTCTGAATGACAATATTTTTGGAATTCTCAAAATATTTGGACCACTTTTAGTGTGTTCGCAAATTAGTGAACTCTCCATCACTCATACAAGTTTCTGTGAATTTCTCAGTTTGCTGAAATGATCACAAGATGTCAGATCATCAGTTGGTTTCCACTCCTTCTTGTGTCTTTGACACAATTTGTCAAGTTTTGATCATGTCTCTGTACTTTTGTGCCAATAGCCTATTTTCTTTCAGGGGCAAGAAGTTATGAGACTTATATTCAAGAAGGATTATGAATTAAGTTGTATTGTGGTGAAGATAGAATCCAAGTATTTCAAGATACATGAGTTGAAACTTCAGAGTAGACATAATTTTATGAACTTGACTGAGAATCAGTCTGAGAACTTCAGTGAATACATCATTTTATAAACTTGGCTGGGAAAACTTATCACTAGATAATTACTAAATAATCCATTGTAGTATATGATTTACATGGGAAGAAAAACACATCTATACACTGGAAGAGTTGCAGCAAATATGTCTGGAATGAGTGAATCAAGATAAAGCATAACAAGTCCTATCCAGACATCTAATTGAGAGAAAAGTGTGTGTGTGTGAGAGAGAGGGGGGGGGAAAGAGAGAGAGAGAGAGAGAGAGAGAGAGAGAGAGAGAGAGAGAGAGAGAGAGAGAGAGAGAGAGAGGGGCAGTCATTCATAAAAGCTCATTTATCATTGATTCTGTGATTATCCAACTAGCATAAAAAAATTGGGAATGATTCTCAGCCAAGATTAGGGAACATTCAATGAGGAAATATAACACTTGGTTTGAGTCTGATGTGTTAAAGAAAATGTAAAGAAATAGCTTCTTATAGATAGTCTTTGGTTTACCTTCATTCATTCAGCGACCATTCATAGTTGCAGCAGTGCTGAAAAAATGGACATACAACTGATACTCAAAGTATCAGTCATCAAAGTATCTCCATCATCACTTGGTTATCATTTGCAACTTTCCCTGCTGGCTTCCCACAAGTAAAGTCAGTCGGGAAGCCAGCAGGGAAAATATTCTGGTAAGTCACTCCCACTTTTTCTCCTGTACACAGCATTCCCCGTTCCACCATGCGCACCCTACTCCAGCCTTCCCAGGTTTCCCACAATACATCTTGCATGAGACCTCCCACACCCTTCCCCAGCCTTCTGTGCCTTCCCTATGGCACAGCCTTATGGCACATCCGTGCTCCTTACCTGGGATTCTCATCTCTTCCTGTTTAACAATTCACACATCTAGGGGTTCCAGTGGCAAACAGTCTGCATGAGATTGCCATCACTAATTGATATCATCCTATGATGTTACATTTTATGACCGTATTGCTTAGCTGTGGCAATCCCTGCCTTAGTTGCTGTTGTAACCTGAAGATTACCTTTTTGGGCTGGTATTATATGTGTTGGTCTTCTCGTGCAATATTTTTAGACAAAAATTGTTATTAATATTATAATGCACCAAATCACAACTCAAGTGTTTACATTAGTTCCTAAATTGTCCTTATTAAGTTCTTTTGATAGTCTAAACATTTTGAAAGCAAAGAATTGATAGTTTTCTTATTGGTTGTAGCCAGACAGTAGCAAAATTCTAAAATGCAGAAAAGAATTTGAATATTTAATATAATATATGGTGATAAATACTCTGGAAAATAGTTCTAATGGAAAAACCTTCCCCCACCACCCCAAAGTGTAAATATTACTATAAAGGAAGATTTTTTTTTTTTACTTCACCTGGTTTAAACTTATTAATTATGCACAACAAATGCATAATTATTGTCTCCTGTGCAATTCCAGGTTTCTGAATAAGATTATATATGAGTTTTGCTTCTACAGTATATATATATATGTAGTACACCATATTATTAATTAATTGGTAACAGAATTAAATAAAAAAAATATTCTAACTATTCATGATTATTTTCCTTTTTAGTTTTTAAAGTGTGATTAGAATATATTTATAAGTCAGTGTATGTGCCATGTATATATAAATCTTGCCAAACACATGTTTGAAAATGTCTTAATCACAGTAGGAGGTTTGTGCTATGACAAAAATAATTACTTCATGGCAAAAAACATCTGGATCAGTTATGTATTGTCTGGAAATAGATACAGCCTCAAATCTTACTGTGAGAAAGCAGCTTTCTGTATTAGGTAGCAGCAAATACAGTCTTTTAGCTACTCATTTCAGGTAGTATAGAAATGGAAATCATTATAAAAATAACATTGTTGTTCACATCTATCATTTCTGTTGTGTGCTGAATACAATTATTTGAAATGGGTGGTTGGCCATCCAGAATAGCCCCAGCATCATGTTTTGTAACTATTTTTGCAAACACATGTTTTGTAACTAAGTTTGCAAACACATCCTTTCCTCCAAACACTGTTATTGCATTTATCACTTGTAAAGGTGATCCATATCTCAAACAAATCCTTCTTGAGTTTATTTGTGAATTC
>NW_015405686.1:0-2630 GCF_001527695.2 Protobothrops mucrosquamatus
CCTTATAAATATGAATAAATTCATACTGGAATTCATAGTGATTGAATTCCACAAGCATACTCAAGTTATAATCAGCATTTCATCAAGACTGACACTGCTGTGCATAAACATGAAATTCATGGTAAATTTTTTACATGTACAGTGTGAAAGCTATGACATCTCTCTGTGAAAGAAAAATGTTTTGCCTTCTTATTTTAGTGTGTTTGAAAAAGTTTCCTTTTCAGCCTGCATATCCTTTTTACCTTTCAAAAATGGTATCATAAAGGCATTGATTTCATTTTTTTTTAAATTTTGTTCTCAGTGTTGAAGCACTTCTTTAATCAAAAGTAAATTATGTAAAGGCCATTTGGGTCAGCCTAGGCAGCAAAATGAAAAGAGCAATGCATTATGTATTTGTAAATGTCAGTGAAATCTGTGGATCAATAATATCTTTTTTCTGATTTGGACAATGCTTTTGTGTAAATTTCAGGTGAAATGTTCTGTTTTTAGAATAAAATCCTATACAAAAATGGTAGAACAGAGCACATCTAAATCTATCTCTGTATAAGTGCCTTTTTAAACTTTTGTTATCTACCATTTGCTTTAAGAATGTACATTTAACCCTTTAGGCCCTGGCATATCAATTACATTGTAGCACTCCTCTTGGGACATGGTACTCCTAAAAGGTGGATTATGTGCTTTATTTATTAATATAGACATAGTTATTAAGCAGGCCACTACCTACAGAAGAGGAGGAGTTTTCCCATCAGCCTTTTAAGCTCCACATCATGGTTTGGCTCTCCTCAGTAGCAGTCCTAAACATACTTACTTCCCTAATTACCATCTCCCAGATAAATTGACAGAATAACTTTTAATTGTTTTAATCAACATGGGAAGCCTGTACTAAACATCATTCATCTGGGATACAGCAGTTACCTTGCCAGGATTGAATCTCTCCATCCTGTCCATTTATTGATAAAGGGCTTGCTCTCCTTGGAGGCTTGCAGGTAAGAGATGTAATAACTCTGTAACAGCTCTTTTCTTAGGGAATAGCCCCATCTCAAAAGTATGTGCAGCCCCCATCTTGCTGCAGTTCTGTAAACACATTGAATTATTTCAATGTGTATTCATTCCCAGCTGATGGTAGGCAATTATTCTGAGTTTTATTTGGAGTTTGAATTTAGTTACAATATTTATTATTATGAGACGTTTGTTTGCCTTTTGTTTGCTGTTGTAAGCTACATAGAATTCTGTGAGACTGGACAGATTGTAAATACTGTAAAATAAATAAATAGTAACATTTACTTCTGTGCAAACATTTTTAGAGTTACATTGTAATGCTGTTCATGAATTTATTTATTTTTTTAAAAAAAGATGAATCTAGAGATCACTGCAAGTAGTCCTCAACTTAAGGGTTAAGGTTAAGACACAATTGGGACCAGAACTTTCATCACTAAGTGATACAATTGTTAAGTGACTCATGTCTGATTTTATGATCGTATTTTGTCATGGTTGTTAAGTGAATCACCATGGTCATTAAGCAAATCTAGCTTCTTCCTTTGACTTTGTTTATCAGAAGCCCCCTGGGAAGGTCTCAAATGACAATCACATGACCCTGGGACGTGCAATCATGATAAATACGTGCAGGTTGCCACAGACCCAAATTCTAAGGCACTGCAATAGTTGTAAGGATTAGATGTAAGTCATTTTGTTCAGACTCATAATGACTTTGAACATGTTGTAAGTCAAGGACTACCTGTAAATCAAATCATAGTCCCATAAAAGTTTTCATAGAAGATACAAGAAATGTTTTTAATTTACAAAAATCTGACAGACTCAATTCATTATGAGCTATGCTTCTTTTTATCATTAAACTCTGATCTACTTAATGTTTTTCTTTAAATATTCCAACAGCTGAGAGGCACCCCTGTGTTGAAATTAATCTTCCCTATTCATATAACAATTAGCTACTAACTGATGATAAAAATATGGGTGTCATTTGCCATCTCCTAGGTAATATACTAGATAAAATAATCTTGTGACAATGTCAAATATCTTATGCAAAAAGATATGCCTTGTGTCTGTTTCTCTAAATGAAAAAATCCATGTCAACCAGTATCAACAGAGATATATATTGTATAACAGGAGAGGTGCCAGTTTATGGATCAAAACTTGTCAGAACATTCATGCAGTATGGTCAGTGTTTTGTACTTCAATTGGCAGGACTTTGAATGGAATCTATTGATAATTCCTCTTTGTTCAAGAATGCTAGGACATGACTTCCGGTGGGACGGCGCGCCGATGGCGGCTCTTTTCGGAGCCGTCCGCTTGGGAAGGCGTCAGAGCCAGCATGAACAGCGGTCAGCAGCTGTTCAGCGGCTTGGAACCTTGTGCCCCGGGAGAAGGGGTCGAGGTGAGTACTCCTGGATAGGAGTAGAGTCCCAAAGGCTCCCCCTTTATCTCGGGAGAGCGAAATTGGGTACTCCTCCGGAGTCCGGGAAATCTCCGTCTCCCAAGTGCCTTTGTTCCCTTTGTTTTTGGGAACAAAGCCAGTCGTTGCCTCCACTTCTGTGAATTACAGAGAACTGTGAGTAAATAATAACCAGATGGAACTGACCAGGGGAAACTGGACTTGAGCAACTTAAGACTTT
>NW_015405687.1:0-2630 GCF_001527695.2 Protobothrops mucrosquamatus
ACTGGTTAATTGTTCTAACTGTCAGGAAGTTTCTCCTTAGTTCTAGGTTGCAATTGACTCATGGTGATCTGATGGCAGATCAAAGAACATGGAAAAAGTAAATCTGGTGTTGTTTTGGCTTATGTCTTCCCTTCCCCACCCCACCCCCCTCCCTCCCTTCGTTCATCCCTTTCTCCTTCCCACCTCATTGTTAGGAGCTGATAATGTCAGATCATCAGACATATACATCCACACACATAATGCATAGTCTGAATTTTTATGTGGAAATAATAGTTCCCCTTTTGGGGTTCCTCTAATCTAAATGTGTTTTTCTTTGTATATTCATTTAGCTCAAGATATTTAGTCTAATATAAAATATGAAATATAAAGGCTTTTTGAATGTACCTTTATATGAAATGTAAAGACTTTCTAAATGATTTTTTTTTTTTACAGTACAGCTTTTTAAAGCTTTCTGCATGCAGGATGACAAAATGTGTGTGTGTTTGTGTTTGTGTGTGTGTGTGCGTATGTAAGAAGATTTATGGGAAAATCTTTAAATGTTAAAGATTTTAATGTGATGTTGAACTATATACCAAAGCTTTGGAATCTGACTGTTTAACTGACTATTTAATAGTTGCATTAAACTGGTGTGTCTTTGTATGTGCTAAAAATTATATTGAGAAATTGGGAATTTAATATTCCAGATTTAAAAGAATGATTGCTGGAAATGTTTGAAATATTTGTTTTGGAAAAGGAAACATTTTCTACTAATCAAATTATACAGCAATATGGATTATTATGTACAGATTCTATGATATTTCACAGTAATATTTTGTTCTGATTATATTATATTAATGTAGTAGTAAACCAGTGACTATTAATAAGTATAAAATATAAAGCAGATTTTTCCCTTATTTTTTCTTTTTAAATTTGTACTTGTAGTTCGTTTAGATTGTCTCTTTTCCTAGTTCTTTGAAGTTAATAATTATTATGTTAAATATGTATGTTAAGAATGCTAAATAAAATAATTAATTAAAAAGGAGAAGAGTTGTCTGCTGGGACAAGGGTGGGCTGTAGTGTTCGTTAGAATGCAGTCTCACAGGCAGTAGGATTATTGGCCAGTTGAAACCTTTCCCCCAAAAAATCAAATATTTGGTTTTATTAATTCTAGAATATTCCAGAAAAAAGAAGGGATGGTATAGAACCATTCTGAAATGGGGAATAATCATGGTGATATTATTTGGCTGCACTGCAAGTGTCTTCCAACAGGATGGAAACACAGCACTATACCACTATAAATATGTTCCTGCAATTATATGTTGGAAATTTGGCAGGCTTCATGCTCTCAGCATGATATATTGTACCTGATTTTTTTTTGTCCATAAGAAAAAAAAAAACATCAATAGCTATTTGTGGATTTCCAGTTCAGTGAATTTTTACCTTAGAGGGACAAAGCTTTATTTTTCTGAATTCATTTTAGGAGTTACCAGGGAGTGGAATCTGATTACTTCCAAATTGGTCTGAATCAAATCAGAGTGTTTTATGAATCACACAGTTAGGTTTCAGCAGAGTCTTCCAATTAAAGCAAACTTCCATTTTCTATATAGTTAGGACTAGGATGATTTAGAGAGGGCCTGGTCCACATGGCAGAGGGAAGAATAAGTAGAAGTTCTGCAATATTGTTGAGCTAGTGACATGTTGCCTAATGTAGTTCACAAAGGTGCCATGGTATAGGTCACCTTGAAGAAGGTATGAATGCTAAAATAATGTTATGAAATGTAATCTTTGTATAATGTAATTAGCTGTTTGCAAGCTTCAATCATTCAAAAACAGAATGTTCTAGGAAGAAAGAAAACTTCATTTTTCTTCCAGAATATGCCAGTTCAGACATTCAAGGGCGGGGCAAGGACATTTATTATTTTCTGGAAATTAGCCTTCCAGATAAAGCAGTTAGCATTGTTGAGGATGAGGTCCAGCACTTAGATGGGATCAGTCTAGAATGGAGAATTTTGTACAATGGTAAATGGTACCATTGTAAATAAATCATCCTGTTCTACCTCAGGTTTCCTAATGTAAAAGATAGCATTGAATCCTGCCATATGGCAATCTGTTGGAATGCATGGGCCAAATGGAGCCCAAAACCACCCTGCTTACCATATGGGACAATCTTTCCCAGAGCCCTTTCAAAATCATTTCCCCAACATCTGGAAAATTAGAATGGGGCAGGTAACCTTCGATAAGCCAACCCTTCAGTAGGTAATCATTGCTTATGGTAGAATTTGAAGACTCCACAGGGTATGGAGGAATTGTTTGTGATGCTCTCTGATGCATTGTTGCTTTCTCTACTATAAGAATGTGAATAAAACAAGAAATATTTGAGGAACTACTACCACCTATTTACATCCCATACCATTAGGTCTGGCACAAGGGTATGGTATCTACAAAGGAGTTACATCTGGTCAGGGCTTTTTTTCTCGGAGAAAAGGTGGCGGAACTCAAACCTGGCCACGCCCTCATCAAACCCTAGGACCGCCCCTTTAGAGAACAGGAATGCAAGTAAAATTTGGGAGGGGCTATTTCCGGTGTGGGAGGGGCTATTTCCGGTGCGGCCGGCCCGGAAAAAGGTGCCGGAACGCGGTTCCGCCGCGTTC
>NW_015405688.1:0-2630 GCF_001527695.2 Protobothrops mucrosquamatus
TAAAGAATGCTTATCTAAAGAATTGTCTAAAAGAATGCTTGCTATAATTAGTATAATAGTATCTCCCAAGATTATCTAAGAAAGAGAATCTCGGGAGATACCATTATATTAATTACAGCAAGCATTCTTTTGAAAATGGATCATTATTGCCATACAGGTTTATAAAATAAACATTAATTGGCTGGGCTCATAAAATGTGCCAAATTATGGACTATGGATTACAAACAATGAATCTGGATTTACGCAGCATACTAAGTCAAAGCCAACAAGTCACATGATGGCTCCATATATTGAATGAAGCACCATTCCAAATATTTTAGTCAAAATGTGTTTACGTAACGAGATTAGAACCGCAGCAATAGTCAAAGTACTGGGTTCACACCACGTGTATTTTGGTTTTGCTTACCATGATATTCATCTTACTTCGTCTTATTCACCAGCTGTGCCTTTTCTTTGACTAGGAAGTCCTTCAGGTCGTCACTTGTTCCCTGGTCAACACACAACTAGACAATGGCAATGTGCTGCCTATGGGGCTGCTCTTGAAAACCATCTGGCAGGTACAGCTGGTACAAAATACAGTGGTTTGAGCAGCAAGGAACACTTCACATATGTCACAACTGCTACGCATGCCACAATAGTTGCCAGCAGGCTTCCTGGTGTACTTCAAGGTGCTGATTGTCATCTATAAAGTCCTTCCTGATTCAGGATCTAGTTATCTGAGGGACAAGTGTCTCCAATTGTTTCTGCACATCCCTTCTGCCATCTTGTGGACTGAAGTAGGCCATCCCTGTTGATCCTATCTCCTCACATTCCAGAAAGCGTTTAAGACCTGCCTGTGTTCCAGATGTGGAGTTAATGTATTTGTGGGGTCTTTGAGGTATGTGCACTGTATGGTTTATTGTTCTGGCTGTTTTAGTCCATACTACCTCTTGATGTGTGTTTAATTGCTTTTACTGTTTTCTGGGTGTTGTAAGCTGCCCACAATCTACTGGGGCTGGCAATTATAACAAATCAATTATATTAAATTAAAATTAAATTATGTGTAACTTCAGCCATTCTAGTTTGTGAATTCAAGTGTATTTTGTGTGTGAATCAGGCATTCCAAAAATGAGTTTGACTAAAACAAGTCCTGGCTTTTCACAATATTTGAAATCAACATTGGTTTGCACCAGATTTGTGGTGGGGGGAAAACCTACATTCCCTTCATCAGAATAATGTAGCTCTTTTAATCATGTCCCTTTCATTGCTAACAACATGTTGTTCCTAACATGTTAAACACTGAGCTGCAATGACCTCATACACACACTATTTTTATTTTTTCCAGATAGTTGGGAGAAGCCCCCAATATTCTTGCAAATAATGGTGAAGGTTTATGCTTTGACAATGCCAGATTCTTGTTTAATTTATATTAGCTAAAAGTATCTTAAAAACTAAGGAAGGCTGGTGAGTGCCAATGAAATTGTCCACTGGCACACTTGCCTACCTTTATTTATAAAAAGCAGATTACAGTTTCCAGGCAAATATTAGAAGAAATGTAAAAGAACTTTCATTTCTGCAGGACTGATTTTTGTTTGACAAAATAATTTTGCTAACTGTTAATATCGCCTCTTTGACAGAATCTAGCCACCCTTCTTGCATTGGCCAGGCAGATTGTCCCTCCAACCTCCAGATGAAGATATAGGAGCTAATCTTTAAGAGGATCTTGAACAGCAGAGATCAGCCAAGATATTTCTAAAGCAGGGAGATATGCCAATATCTGTGCAATAGATAAATTGCTGTTAGCATAACAGACAGAGACTGAAATGTTGGCAGTCAATCAATGGAATTACTATTATACAAAACAATTATTTTGTCAGGGACAGTTTTTGGACTGCTGCCTAATTGAATCACATTTTACAAGCTGATGTTGGCAAAACACCCAGAAGAATCCAATTCCAAATATATGTCTATGCATATATTAAGGATTTAGGAGTCAAAAACATTGTGTTAAACATAAACATGAGAGGCTAAACATGGAGAACTCTGTTACTATAGCCCCTTGACTTCTTAAATTAATAAAAAAAAATTGGTTACAGTTGGATTAGTTAGTCCAGTGAGAATTTTTAACAAATGTGGCATTTTTGCATCCAACTATCTGGAACATCTGCTTCATATTGTACTCACGTGTTGTCCTGCTAATCAGGTAGAATTTTTAAAAAGTGGTAATGGAATTGATTTCGAGAGCCTAAAAGCAATAAAAAGTGCACCGTGCCAAGAATATTACACAAACAACATTATTGGTGGCAATTTGTCTTGAGTTGTACAAACCTGTAATAGCTCCTCTTCTTTTAAGTCTTTAAAAGTTTTTCCACATTTGTTGAAATATAGATTTCTCTGTGGCTTGCCAATAATTTGAAGAGGATAGGGTTCATGGTGCTTTTAAGGAAGGCATGGCTAAATAATTATATTTAAGAGCTCATCTACCACTGATATTCAGACAACTTTTTGAAATTAAAAAAGAAGCATTAAGCGAAGCTTTTGCCAGATATTCAAATGACTCCTGTACCCTGCCTTTGACTGTGGCTTGATCTTCTAGACCACAACTAATTTACTCCTCCAATAATCTGCACCTGCCAACTTCTGCAGATCCG
>NW_015405689.1:0-2630 GCF_001527695.2 Protobothrops mucrosquamatus
GTGTCCTGAGCCTGCAAGATGCAGGCTCGGGACGTTGCAAGAGTCCCGGGCAATTGCAGAAGCTGCCCGGGACCAGACTGAGCGGCGCCGGCCTTGTGCGCATGCGCAAGGCGGGAAAAGCCCGCCTCATGATTGGTTGAACTTGCCCGGGGATCAGAGGGTATAAATAGAGGCCTGCGTGCCTCTGCTCTGGTTGTTCAAGAGTGGAGCAAACAATAAAGACTTGTTGGAGATGAATCGTCTCAAGCGCCATTATTCCCAGGACTTAACAGAAGGGGCTGCAGAGAGGATGTTCTTTTTTCCCGTTGAAGCTTTTACACAACATAAAAAGAAAATATACTGTCTATCCCCCAGGGCATCCTGTTTGGAAACTAGCTGCTAATGTGTGAACTTTAAATGGTGTGTTCTCAGCAGATGGATCCAGTCATCCGCGGTGATTTTGAAATAGTGACTGGTTCGCAGGAGGCAGAGGGACTCCAAAAAAAAACACAACAACAACAAGGGCAGTTTGTTTTGCCTGGTATTCTTCTCTAGACATGATTTAGGCAGCAGCAGCGCCATAATTCTAGCAAGGGCACGTAAGGAAGCAGGATTTACGGTAGAAAGTCTGCTGGCTTTCTTTCTTTTGTGGAATAAATAAATAAATAGAAGCAGTGAGCGAACCACACAGAGGGCACCGAAGACGAGAAAAAGAAGGCAGGGTTGTCTCCCACAACTTCATATTCCTGCCCATTACTCTATTTACTACGGTGGGGAAGATGATAACATCTAGGACATATCTGGAAGTCGCAAAGGTATAAACAAATAAATCTTACACTGTGTAACTCTTTTTCTTCACCCAAGAATATGGCGGCCATATTTTCTGGGGGAAAATTAAAAGACAAGCCTGAAAAAAGGTGCAGATCGGAAGAGGCTCATAAGGATAAAAGAAAAGTTATAGCTTATGTTTATTGCTTTTCTTCACTCCAGATCGCAAAACACATATTCTAATAAATATATCTAAAAATCAAACCATAAATTTGTTTTATCAAGACCCCCTCCAGGACTGCGAAAGACTATAGATTAAGTGGTGCTATTTGTACGATAAAAGAGGAAAATGACCCAAATAAAGGACAAATGTGCATTTTGGAAAATTAAATAAATCTGAAGGACAACTTTCTGTTCAATAAGAAGGGAAATCGGAGATATTTTTGTCTGCTTTCTACCCTGTCCTTTTCTTGCCTCATTTATTATACAAGAACAGAACATCTGCTCCGTACATTATCTTTTCCAACCAATATATGGTGCAGAAGAAGGTGGGGTAATGAAATCCTGAAGCATTTCAGAAACACACATTTTCCAAAGGTGCTTTCTAAAGTTGCTTGAGATCTCGGCTGAACTGAGATGAACCTCTGCTTGTCTTGGAGGAATCTTTTCAGATAAAATATTGATTATATGGGAGGGTATGTTTGACTAAACCTTCCCTTGGAGACTTTTCTGGAGACTAGCTTTGGTTTTTTTAGTCAAAATTCTGGTTCCAAAAACAGCCTTTGAAGATCAGATCTAGGGTCAGTCTAGCAAAGAATGGTCAACTCTGTTTTGAGGCACACCTGAAAAGCCACTGAGATACATATAGGAGGTACAAGGTCATCTGGATCACAATATCCAATTGCTGATATAAATAGTCGATTATCTTAGTAAAATTGAGAGCAGCCCATAGCACCTTAAAATATATAAAAAATATATTTTTGTAGATTTCAAAGGGTGTCTACAGGGTTTGGTAAAAAAAAAAAAAACCCTCAAGATTTGATCCTTTGGGCTGCCATTTTGACTTTCCCCTCACATCTTGTGGACACCCCAGACCTGAACAGTGAAACACAAGTCAAACTTAGCTTTCTCTCTTTTCATAGTCTGCATGCTGCAGGTGACAAGAAACTGAAGCTGCTAATGATAAAACACGGAACCTGTGATAATTATGTTTGTTGCGTTAGTTCTCTAGAAATCCTGGGCAAATTTTAACACTCAAAGTTTCGTCTGAATTCCCACCAATCCGTCAGATTAATATCCTCTCCCACCTTGTTTGAATTCAGTTACTTTCATTTGAGTTTTCTAATGCGCAAAGAAGCATCATGACGGCTTAATGCGATTTGCTGAGGGGGGGGGGAAAACAACACACATAAGTCTCATAGATTAAGAATTTCCCCCAAAAAAAGCAGGGAATTGCGGCATCACGAGGAAAACAGCAAAGCAAAACAGTACCAGCCAGTTACGATGGTTTCTGAATAAATAAAATGCACGTTGTTTGATGCTGTTCTCTGGGGGGGGGGAGATGAATTTCTGTTCCCGCAGGCAGTTCTTGACTTATGACTGCAAAGTTTCTGTTGTTAAACAACAGAATTAAACTGCATCCAGTTTTGCCTTTATTTTCTGCCATGGTTGTTAAGAGAATCGCGGCAGTTCTTAAGTAAATCATATGGTCATTAAGCGAATGTGGCTTCCCCCGTTGACTTAGCTCGCTGGGAAAGTTAGAAATGACGACCCATGACCCCAGCACAATGCAACCGTCATAAGTACATGCCAGTTGCCAAGTGCCCGGATTTTGATCACGTGACCAAAAGGGTCGTAAGTGTGAAAATTGATCCTAAGTCACT
>NW_015405690.1:0-2630 GCF_001527695.2 Protobothrops mucrosquamatus
TAAAAAAAAAAAAAAAAAAAAAAAAAAAGGTGCCGGAACTCACACACATTATACAACCCGCCTTGCCTACCCTACAAGGTTCCATCCAAAAAAGGTGCCAGAACTCCGTTCTGAGCGTTCTATGACAAAAAAAGCCCTGCCTGTAAGCATAAACATAGTATCCCCTTCATGGTTTGTTTTTTTTTTAGCAAAAAAGCTGGCTAGCAATTATAACAGGTTCCTTACAATAACTTTTGCATGTTCCTCATTCTGTATTTCTTTTAAGCCATCCAGACTTGTCAGGAGTCAAATGGCCTCTAAACTGTCAAATTAATACTTAAATTTTCTCAAATGCAAACCTTCATTGGTTTTCTCTCCAGCAAATTGATTTTCCACATCTATAAATTAGAAAAGAGAGAGAAAAAAAAAGGAATGTGTATAAATTGATGAAAAGAAAACAGATATACGTAAATGGTTTCTCCAGGCGAGGATGATAGTTTAGACAAGCCTTTGATCTGCTCATACACTATTTCTTTACAACTAGACAGACTGATAACTGTAATAATAATAATAATAATAAAGTTGGAAGGGACCCTGGAGGTCATCTAGTCCAACCCCCCTGCTCACTGTCCTTACTTGCTTTTCAACTTCATTTAAAACGTACCGATTACTTTATGTTACTCTTCCTCAGCCTGGTATCCTGGCAAGAGCGTTGGACTCCAACTTTTAGCCCACCAAACCAAAAAATAGCTGTCGGACGCGGCTGGCTGGGAATTATGGGCTTTTGTAACCCAAGGCATCGGGAAAGGCCGCATGTCGGAGGAAAGCCGACTTACACCGTCTTTCGTAATTGAAAAGTTATTGAAAGTTGTTGGGCGGCGGGGGGGGGGGGGAACGAAGGGGGGGGGCGCAGAAAAGAGACGAACGAAACTTGGGGAAAGAAAGGAAGCGGCTGCCAGGCTAACGCCACTCGCGGACACCTCGTCTCGTCGGTCCCGCTCCGGCCGGTTCTGCCCAGCGAAGGGCAGCGGTTACATCCCGGACGGCGACGGGGAGAATTAAAAAAGAAAAAGAAAAAGAAAAAAAAAGCGGCGCTGTCGGTGCTGCCTAGACTACCCAACAACAAGACGCCCCCGCGAACAGCGTCCTACCTTCGCCAGCAGCCCCTCGCCCGCTCCACGCAGCCTCTACGCCGGGGAAAGCATCGCGGGGCATCTTTGGAGGCTCGCTCGACGCCTCCGCCAACAAGTGGAAGGGAGACGCTGCCCTCGCGCGCCCGTCCGCTCTGCCGGCCCGCCTCTTCTGGGCGTCGCGCAGGGGTGGTCCACGCTGGAGGCTTTTTTCCCCGCGAGGCTGCTTGTCAAGGTGACGTCCGAGAGGGGCGAAGGGAAGGCCCGGACAGACTCAGGCCCTTGGCGTCTCGAGGGGAAGTTGGGAGAGGGCAGTTGCCCGGCGCTTGGCGTTGCTTTGACGTGCTATGCGAAGCCGGGCGTTTCGATTGGTGGTTTTAGAACAGGGGTAGTCAACCTTGGCTCTTTTATGACTCGTGGACTTCAATTCCCAGAATTCCTGAGCCAGCTGAGCTGGCTCAGGAATTCTGGGAGTTGAAGTCCACGAGTCATAAAAGAGCCAAGGTTGACTACCCCTGTAATTTAGCATGTTGAAGGTAGCCAGCCAATTGTGGTTTATTCCCCGGTTAAGCACGATGTGGGGACACAGCCTTTCCGTGTTATGGGTGTGAAACCACTTCTGGTGGCCCGGTCCCAAACAATAGGCTGAAATTAGGTTTTGATAAACAGCTTTTTTCTGTTGCCTTTTCTCTGGTCTTGACTTTTCAGGTTAAAGTGAAATACTAATTGGGAAAATTAATCGGTTTTATTGATAGCTCTTCTCAGAAGAAGCCTATGAACTCTAGAAAACAATAGACTCGGTTATAAAATGTCCACATAAAATGATTTCTGCGGTCACTAAAAGGTCACTCAGCTGAGGGGAAAAATGAAAACTAAAGATGGTGTGAGTAAAGTCGTGCCCGCCATCTGAGGAACGCTTAATGATGAAAGGTTCTGGCAAAAGGTTCTTTTGCCTGTCTCACGACAAGAGGCAGACACTGGGAGTAGCATAGCACAGCTTAGCAAAACGGAAGATGGACATTCTCTGAGTAGAGTCCAAGTCAGGCCTGCACAACCTGCAGCCCTCAAGCAGCCTTGAGCTGTCCTCCCTCATTTTGTAAAGTCAATAAATTCACTGCTGCCACTGCTGTGTTTCTGATCCTCCCCTTGTCACTCATCAAACAGCTGATACCAAGATATTCCTTTAAGTCAGTGGTTCTCAACCTTTTTAATGCCGCGACCCCAACCGGTCGTCAGTCGAGGACTAAACCGGTTGTAAGTCGAGGACTAAACCGGTCGTACGTCGAGGACTAAACCGGCCGTAAGTCGAGGACTACCCAACTGGTCGTAAGTCGAGGACTTTCCCTGCCCGGGAGCGCCGCGCATGCGTGGTTCCGCCCCCTGCGCCGGCCGAGGCGTAGCTGGCAAGCGGCAGAGACGGAGCAGGCCGACCACCAGCTGGCCCAGCCCAAGGGAGGTAAGGCACCTGCCGGAAAAGGGGGGAAAAATGGACCAAAAAAATGGTGGACAAAAAAATGGCGG
>NW_015405691.1:0-2630 GCF_001527695.2 Protobothrops mucrosquamatus
TGAGCTATCCGTGTGGATCTTTTGCAAGGGCAATTAAAATTCATAACTGTTATGTGTGCTTTTCAGAGGAGCTAGTCTGCAATTCACATGACTGCAAGCCGTGATTTTTGAAACTGTAATTCCAAGTGATTGGTTTGGGTGCAATGTCATTCAGTCTTATTTACAAACCACCAAGTTCCAATGCACCCTACTACAGATAAGATGGATGGGGGAGGAGGGGGTTGTGTGAGCTCTGAGTCACTTGACCCCTGGCCACCTGCCTGGATAAATCCCTGCAGTTTTCTTGGCAACCTTTTTGGAAACAGTTTACTACTGCCTCCTTAAGATTGAAAGAGAGTAACTGACCAGGCACCAAGCTGGCTTTGTGCCTAAATCATAATTAGAATTCACCATGCCCTAGATAGTAGCCTAGTGCCTACACTAAACTAGCTCTCTGTGATGGAGTATAATGAATATTTATACCCACTAAAAGTGATTGGTTGTGGTTGATAAGAAGTACCGCACAGAGTAATGAATAGGTATCCTATACAGTAACTTGGACTCTTTTAACTTTCGCCTCTTCACGTCGTTGCAAGGTTGTTAACATCAATCGCTGTCTCCGCAAGAGGGCGCCTACGGTCTGCCTCTCTTGCCCTTCTCTTTTAGGCAGCCTTTTCGCAGCCACGCCCTGGTCGCAATGCGTTGCACGTGTGCGGCGACCGAAGGATTTAGGCCGGTCCTCTACGCTCGGAGGCGGGGTTCTTCAGTGTTGCTTCTCCCCGGCAGTGGTCATGGCTGAATCCGCTGTCTATGGAGCTCTGTGTAGAGCGGAATTAACGCTGGAGTTTTTGCATGCAAACTCGTGAGTGAGATAAGTGACAGCCACTCTCTTTGTGTCGATCCTTGATTAGGTTCTGCCCTCACTGGGCAGCAGAACCCCCCCAAAAAAGTCCTTGTTTTCCTGAATAATACTGAGAATTGTTTACAGGACGGCTCACTTTTCTATAAAGATTTTTTTCATTCTGAACCCAAGGAATAATGAAATTATGAGAGCTTGGATCAAATAGTTGACTAAAGAAATGTTTTTCAAACTGCGAAATTCAGGGAATTGAAGTCTACACGTCTTAAAATTTCCAAGTATGGAAAACACTTAACTAGACGAATAGAAGGCGGGGAATTGTTTTGCTGCCGTTCTGCAGAACGTTTGGTTGGGAAATATCTCCTACTGATTTCAATAGAATAAAAATTCCTGAGATTGTGCTATAAGTACATTTGCTAGCACATAAACTTTTGTGAGTTACACCTTTTAGGATCCACGATATTTCATGATAATAAATACTTTAAGAAATTGTGCCTTAATATAATTGAGTAGAGTTGCGTGTTTCATACAATTAGATTATTGGGTAAATTTACTATTCAAGTCAACGGTAGTCCTATCTGGTGGCGTTTAATGGTAGTAATTCATAGGTAAGTATGAACAGGTTTTTAATTTTAGGCAATAAGACACCCTAGGGAACTCAGTCAATCTGTACTGCAATCATGAATCGATTTGTTAGAAACCAATCTAACAGTAAGCCTGAAAAAAATCACAAGGGGTAAGTATAAACCAGAAACATTAACTAAAAAAAATGTTGAAGATAATAAGGTTCAATTAAAAAGATAAGCCTGTCCTAAACTTAATGTTTGAAATAAGCTGCATCCAGCAGGCTACTCACGTGGTCCTGTTCTTGTCTGCTAGTTAGGGGTAAGGAAATCCCATAAATCTGCTGGGTGTATCTTATGATTGTATTTTATGATTATGATCATGATTTATTACTTGTTGCTTGTATGCGAACTGAGAGCTTATGCACTAGAGACAAATTCCTTGTGTATCCAATCATACTTGGCCAATAAAGAATTCTATTTTGCCAACATATAGAAAATTAATTGATATTACTTTCTCATTTATGCACCAATATCAAAGCAGTATTTATCTCCCCCACCTTCTCCTTTGACTTTTTCATATTTCAAAGACTGTGGGGTTCTAATGCACTCCAAATCCTTTTTTTTTTTTTTAATTGAAAATTTTATAAAATTTTACAATATAAATCCCCCCTCCCCCCAAACTCAACCCTCCATCCCTCCCCCCCTCACTTCCCAGAGCCAATCCCAGGATTAACAATAAAATAATCAATCTAACTAACATTAATCAACTATTAATCTAACAAATCTATAACTTCCTTTAACTCTCTTTTAAAACAAATATACAATTATTAAATACCATAATATTAACATAATTTTAAATATTAAAAATCAGAAGTTCATTCAAAAACCAGATGATATTTTTTGTTCCATATTTCAACTCAGTATAATCAATCCATCTTCTCCAAACCAATATATATCTTTCTTGTGAGTAATCCTTCACATAAGCGGAAATCTTGGCCATTTCAGCTAAGTTTGAGACTTTAACTATCCAATCTTCTATAGTAGGTAAACCTTTCATTTTCCAATATTGAGCAATTAATAATCTTGCAGCCGTTATAAGATTTAACATCAACTCCATTTCTTTTGCATCCAAATCTTCCAAAATACCCAACAAAAATATCTGTGGTTTAAACTTTATCTTTTTCTTAAAAATATTTTGAATGTTCCACCAAATCTTAATCCAAAAT
>NW_015405692.1:0-2630 GCF_001527695.2 Protobothrops mucrosquamatus
CTGACTTGTCTCACGACGCTAAGCCAAACCAATAGTGGTTAGAGGTGATAGTTGTATCTAGAGGCATCAGATCAAGTCCTTGTTTTAAGAAAATGATGATCACAGCTGATCATGACCTTCAGATGAACTAGCCTTTTCAAAAGATTAAATCAGATCTCAGGGCAGGGATGGATTCCGACCCCCGTCAGCCTGAACATGATGTTTCAAATGATCCTGGATTATTGCATTTGTAGTGCAAGAATAGGTTTATATTGCTTTTCACAATGAATATCTTCTGAAAGCTAATCACAAATTAATTTAAAATCCAGCTTCTAAAGGGCTGCAGTTTCTGTTCCTGTAGGTAGGTTGTTTGCAAGAGTCATTTGCAAAGGTAGTTAATGAAACTTCCACATGCTGAGGCAAAATATCTTTGTATAAGATCCAGGAAAGAAAGAATAACAAAATACTTTAACTCTCATGCCCTGTTTGTGTAAGTCTATGTGTAAACCAGCTGATCTTTCTTTTAAAAAAAGGAAACTGTGGACTGAACGAGCCTCAGCTTGAGCCACCGAGGCAATTGCTATATTTTTGTGTTTCGTAGAATCCAGCTTGGGATGCTGTAGGCATGCCCCAAGATGATGTAGCCATAAAAACATGAGAAGTTCATTATAAACATCAAACAGAAAGAACATCTGGACTACATGGTAACTCTAGAAAGCCATCCCAGCCCCTCCCTTCGGCCTACGTCATTCTGTAGAAAACTACTGTTACTTCACTCCGGTAGAATATGGCGATTTTATCTGCAAAACTGAAAAGGTCATTTTTAGTTTTGTTTTTAACAACATCTGCTTTGCCAACATGTGTGCAGACAACCTAAAAAGCTGTAGGATTTTGCTGCAGGGTGCCTATTTATCAGGGAATAGAGATCAACTAAAAAAACGCTGCTCCCTCAACCCTATCTGTCTTCTTAGTGTGTGGGAAACTCCCACTAAGTACTGATCAAAACAATGGCACTGTAAAGTCATGTAAATTAAAGATACCAATTAAAGGCGTGTAACCTATCACTTCTGTAACTTGCTTGCCTGATTAATTTATGGAAGTCATTATCACAAGTTCTGGCTTTTCTCTTTTAGCTTATAATATTGACACCTTCCCCCTTTTTTTTCAACAGCTCATTTTAGAATGGCTGGATTTTCTGTCCAGCCATTTTATTTTTGTTTTGCTAGTTTAGTACCCTCCTTTTTTTTTTTTTTTGCAAAGGGGGCGGGTTGGTTGAGGTTGTCAAAGACATTCCATACCCAGTAAACAGCTAATATTGTCTTCTAGATTCTTCTTGTCTGACAGCCTGCTTCCTCCCTGCCCCCTTCCTCTTTGGTCTCTTAGCCAGACAGTGAGAAAAGCAAGTTTAGCAGATCATTTTTAAGGGAACAGTTAGTAGCTTTTACCTGCCAATTGCCATTTGATAATCTGGTCCTGATCTTCAAGGCTTTGATTTCCATGAGAAAAACAGTACAGAGGCTGCTGCTTGTTCCTCCCCTTGCCCTGGACCTCCAGAATGGAACGGACTGATTTGATTATGTATTATCAACTCCTAGCTACTATTTTAGAATAGAATAGAGCTGGAAGGGACCTTGGAGGTCTTCTAGTCCAGCCCCCTGCTCAAGCAGGAGAACCTATACCATTTCAGACAAGTGACTGTCTATTCTCTACTACATGGAATAAGGGTAATTGTTGAGATAAATTCATGGAGAAGAGATGAATTGATAACTTCCAGCCTTGTGCCCTAAATGGAAGTGGAGGTTCTCACTGGCCACTTGAGTAGAGAGGCTAAGTGACTGGATGCAATTTCATTCATAATAGGGCTCCCATTTTTGGGCTGCAAAAATCCACACGACTCCTAGATGGCAATGAAGAGACACAGAAAACGATAGTGTCATGTTAGGATGCCCTAATACATACGATCCCTTTAATTTGCTAAGGAAATTGGAGGTTGATTTTGGTAATGGACTCTGGATTAGGTGCAATTTATCTGGTTCAATCAGTTAATTTTTGCAAATCTTTAAAAGCATATTTCCCTATATCAGGGGTGTCAAACTGCCGGCCTGCGGGCTGGATGCGTTATGCCGAAACTGCGTCCACCCCATTGCTGGCAATGGAGAAAAAGTCATGATACATCGCAACATGTCACGTGAGGTTGCACGTTTGACACTCTGCCCTATATGATTATCAAAACTGTATTTCCTTTCTGATTGTAAAAGCTGTACTTCAGATCATTTTTACAGGAGGATCCATACAAATCTAGATGCTTCCTATAATGTCTGTAATTTTGTGTCATATATGTTTATCAGACTCAGTGCTATTACTATAAGGGATAAATGTGAGGATAAATAAGCTGGGTCTTTTGGCTTTTATCTAGTGTATCTAGAAATAGTAAAAACAAAAAGCTGTGTATTGTTCTTTAGTGGCCCTCATTGTTCATTTTTCGCAGATATTTGAAGCTGCTGATGTGATTGATCATCACTGTTACTGTATTTTTACATCCATATTTGATTTTTTTTTTAATTTTAAAGCGTACATGATGATAACGCTAAAACAAATGTATGTATTAGGTCCAGGTATTATTACTATCGCACAACACAGGGTCTTAATAC
>NW_015405693.1:0-2629 GCF_001527695.2 Protobothrops mucrosquamatus
AGCTGAACTTGAACATATCCTATGAAATCCACTGCACAAGTATATATTGCACACAGGTGTTTCCCAAAACAAACATTTAAAATGTAGAAATAAAATTTGAACATTTGAAAAATCTGAATCTGAAAAATCTGTTTTAGTTTCTAGATATTAATATAAATGTTTTTAAAGTGAAAAAATAGTACAATTCAATTTCCAGTCTGTAGTTCTTCTCTGTTTCTTCATCAGTCTGTGCTTTTTTTAAAAAAAATAAATCCATACACATTTAATTGTAGTTTATTCCTCATATTTTCCCTTGAAATGCCCATTATTTTTCTTTCCTCTGAGCAAGCTTGAGGGTCCAAGAATGGTAGTGTCTAGACATTAAATTATGATACATATAGTGGTGCAAGTATAAAAATTCTGTGTGTTTTGAATCAACATCATTGTGTACATATCATTCTGATGTTATCACGTGCTACAAGAATTTGGGCAAACTTGTTGGGCATTAGATGTTGAGCAGGACCAAATCTGATTAGCAATTGGGTGGGTATCACCAGGGAATTCCAGGGCTATAGGCTAAGCTGGGAATTTGAAAGATGTTCTGGAAATGAATAAGCAACCCACTTCTGCATTCTATATTTCCACCTAGAAATTTTCATGCATATGTCAATCAACCTTAAACATTTTGGGGAAGGGCACTTGAGAGCTATTTCAAAGAGTTCACACCCACCCACACGGTGAATATTTGAGTTTAAGAAACATGTGGCATGCAAATAATTACATATCATCCCTGCACATTTTTTTTGTGGTTCAGTACTTAGAAATGTCTAAATGTATTATCATCAGGAATTGCATTTTACGTCTTGCAATTTTATCCTATTTATATGAAGCTACTGGTGGAAAATAGCTCTGCATATCCTCAAAAGCCCTTGCTTTATTATTATTGTAAAAAATCTCCCAATTGGCCTAAAACCAATTACAGAGATAAGGCTCTGTGATCCCTTGTTCACCTCCTGCACTCGATTATATCTGATCCATCTATTTCAACAAAGAAACAAACAAAATTCTGTTTCAAGTCACATTTTTGCAAATGAGAAAACGAAGGCACTGGCTGGTGCAAAACTGTGTGCTCTATCAGTGTTGCACGTTCCACAGTGAACTTGAAAAAAAAACTAATGTTGCAATATTCAAAAGGATTTTGTTTTAGTGGATTTATTTTTTGCCACCTTCACTCTATATGTAACTGGAGACTTCTGTCTCCAAAGACAGCAATGAAATATTCCAATCATTTTCATTCATGTCTTCTGCCTGATGCCCCAATATTTTTTCACCAGGTTATGAGCTTCTTCACTGGACAGGGAAAGAAATGTGCAGATTTCCTGCATAAATTGAAGATAAACTTGTGAAGTGGACTTTCATAAACCATAAAAGGAATTGTATTGACCTGGATGGTTACATTCCAGTTACCTTTGACCCCCATCCACTCCTATTAGACCTGTCTGCTTTTATTTTATAGAATACAACCTGATTAGACTCTTTGTTTTATAATCTCCAGGTCTGAAAGTAAGTTAAGTAATTTGCTTTCTCCTGGTTGAATCCCAAACTGTGTCAGAATTAAGTAGAAAATAGGCCAATGAATATTTCTGTCTTGGTCTTGGTCTTATTCCCAAATCTTTCCATGGGGAAGGTTCCCTTTGTATAACAGAATAAGAGTTGGAAGGAACCTTTGAGATCTTCTAGTCCAACCCCTGCTCAGGCAGGAAACCTTATACCATTTCAGACAAATGGTTGTCCAATCTCTTCTTAAAAACTTTCACTTTGCTTATTATTCCCCAATTTTCTTCTTTGTAGGCCTGTTTTCCTAGATGTCCTTGAATGCTAGTTAACAATAAGCTTTTGCTTTGGAACCTTTCTTCTAGTTTCTTATCATTGGGTCCCCACGCCCATTTTACAACAATCCAGGATGAAGGGAGAATATCAAAGGTGTTTTGATACTTAGGAACAAGAATCTGTTCCAGCCTGATGCTTGTTATTGTGAGCTGGTAGTGACAAAAAATATATAATGCTAGCTGCATTATGACTGAGATGTTTCATAGGTTCAAGGGAAGGTCTTAGCAGAGAGGTATGCATGTATTTGGAACTGTATATCTCCGATGTGTGAGGGGCATGGAGAGAAAGAGAGCGACAGAGTAAATGAGAGAGAGGGAGAGATTACTTTGCACTTTCAAAACTCATATATGATAATCAGAACCCATTTATTCATATATTTCTGTACTTACTGGAATTTTCCTTATGTAAGTTTCACCTTTAAAAAAAACCTAAAACCAAAAAAGCAATACCCAGTAGAAATATTTTTTCCTATATATACATGTACATGTACATATACATATACATATATAATAGATTAATAAAACAGATTAACACAAAACCAGAATAAAATCAATGTATTCATTTGTAGCGCTACCTCTTTAGAGGCCGCCAATGCCCAGGCCCTCCCAGCCACAACCCCCCTTGTCCAGCCTTGCGGTAATGTTCTTTAGAGATCGGTGAGATGTCTTACAACCGGAACTCATGCAGCATTGATGGGTGGCAGGCTCTTCTTGTTGAAGCCGGACTTTCAGGCACGAACTTAACCGGTCACAATGGTTGA
>NW_015405694.1:0-2629 GCF_001527695.2 Protobothrops mucrosquamatus
TGATTCCTAATGTTCTATATCCATAACTGCCTATTTTCCCCTCACCCTCTCTTTTCCCATTCTTTTGCAGTTATTCCAGTTTGTAAAGCTTAATTATATGGTTTGAAAACATTAGTCTCAATTAATGATGAATGTTGTTTTGATATTGTTCTTAGGCCTGGGGACCATGGGAACTCCAAGTTATTCTTAATTGTTTAAATCTCTTTTCATTCATTGATCGGGAATAAGTACAAACAACAACTCCATTCTCAAAACTGACTCAGGGGTGGTTGTTTCTAACAGTTCCTGACCTACGCTGAATGTACCATTTCTGAGCTTGCACGAGAACTGCCTTTTTGATCCTGAGAAGTACAATTTGTTTTCTGCTAAGTAAATGATGACAATTTCTTGATGCATTTAATAGGAGGGTAAACTGTGTTGTGTCCAGATGTCATTAGATTTAGATTAGGCTCACTGAAACAAATGAGACTCAAGCCAGCTGTGACTGACTAAAGTCCCATGGATTTTAATAAGTCAGCCTCATAATATGACCAAAAGTTCAACTCAGTGCAGTTGCTAGAACACTGCGGACAATGGTGGGATGGAGGAAGCTCTGAAGCCTTTGGTGCAAGAGGCTGTACTCCAGGAGACCTCTCTACTGTTTATGAAATTTGTCACTTTCAATCCCCCCCCCCACCTGCTCACCTCCAACTTGCCACAACCTGGTTAATGAGAAGTATTGGTGACCTCACCCCTATAACCTGCACTTCTCTGAGCTTTGCTCCACCTGAAGAAAAAAGTCATCCAAAGGATTCTGCCTCAAGACTTGGAAATAGTGAGGGTTTTTCAAATGAAAATGAGGAACTCTTGCTCATCTCTGCAGTTCGCTAGAAGTGGTGATAGTCTTTGATGATATTATGTTTACTCTGACTCTATCTGATGTTCTATAGAAAACCTTGACAAATACTGTGAATATTTTCTCTGTGTGTTTGTGAATAAGACAAGATTGTTTGCTAGAAGTATAAAAAGGAACACAAATTCCCCCTGTAATCAGCATTATCCCTGATCTCCCTTCCTTCCGCCGCGCCCTTAAGACTTGGTTATTCCAGCTTGCAGGACTGGCCTAGGGTAATTTTTAGAGGGGTTTTAATTATATTTTAATTGGACTATGTTTAAAATATTTCTTTTTAATTAATTTTAAATTTGTAATTGTCATTTATGTATTTTAACTGATTGTCAGCCGCCCTGAGTCTGCGAGGAGAAGGGCGGGATATAAATTTAAATATAATAATAATAATAATAATAATAATAATAATAATAATAATAATAATAATAATAATAATAATAATAATCTGAACCTGGGAAATAGTAAAAAAAACAACAACAGACACTTGCTTTTTTAACTTCACACAATGAGGAAAAACAGGTGCAGTTTTAAATCACTCCATTATAATCTATATTACAATTTTGGCAAATAGCATCGAGATTTAATCTGCCTTTCTCTTGGTATTTCTTGTTCGGGCGATCCTAAAACTTTCATTTTGTTGCCTTCTCTTGGATTTTGTTAGCTTGAAGACTAGTTTTTTGTTTTAATACTTTTCGGTCTGCCTTTGCTGATACTACAATAACAAAGGATGGGATTCTTCATTGCTAGCATACCTCTTTCTATGACCTTGACTGCCCAACACAATGTATCAAATGTGAATTTTTCATGATGTTTTCTTCCATTTCAAAAACCAAAAAGCTTCAGAGTGCTATTGAAACTGCTGCAAGGTTTGTCATATAAAGACAAGCTGTAATTCTCTTTTAATGAATAGCTTTGTGGAAAACACATCAATATGAGCAGCTATTCATATTTGTCTCCTTTCTGTTTTGCAGACATGCCACCCACACGCTCTTGTACAAATCTGATCACTAGAAATATCTGGATGGCTCTTCTGGAATACAGGAGCAGACCAAAAGTTTAAAAAAAAACACAAGCTGACATCCTGGTATATTTTTGCACATTATTAAAATATAGGTTGGATACTCTGAAAATACAGGCATGGTGTACAGGCATGGTGATCCTGGGTGTGTGAGTGTGTCTATTTGCACATGTACGCTTGTGCATATTGTATGCATACACAATACACAATATGCACAAGCACACACACAACACACACACACTCATACACATGGGATCTCCGTGCCTGTAATGTTAAGGTCTAGCTATATTAAGCTTCCTCTCTTTCTTATGCCGCCTTACTGTAAGAAAATGTTTTGCAAAAGTGAAAGTGACCAGATACTGAAAGACTTCTGAATCTTTTTTGTCTATTATCTTGCTAACTTCTTTCATACAATGTATATATATTCAACTTTGCTCCTGTAATGGAGGGTAGACCAATTGTCTTGACACCAGGAATCTATGATGCAACCTGCTTAGCCCACAAAAATAACAAATGTAAATATTAGGTCAAGATGGATGCTGGGGTTGGATTGAAGGCATAAGGCAACTTTAGGCACTTTGTTTCCTGAGTGGTCAGCCTGGACCTTGTAGCCAGTGTTTTTATTGTTAATAGCATATCTGCACAAAAGAGAACAACATTCCTCCAAAATTAAGGAAAGGTAGGCATCAGACTCAATCAGGATATCAAGATTCAAAATCCAGTAA
>NW_015405695.1:0-2629 GCF_001527695.2 Protobothrops mucrosquamatus
CTTCTCTCACATTTCCTCCAAGCGCTTTCTTTTTGGATCCGCCTTCTGTTGCATTGCCTCCAAGCGCTTTCTTCTTGGCTCATTCAAACTTCTCTCGCATTTCCTCCAAGCGCTTTCTGCTTGGCTCATTCAAACTTCTCTCACATTTCCTCCAAGAGCTTTCTTCTTGGCTCATTCACACTTCTCTCGCATTTCCTCCAAGCTCTTTCTGCTTGGCTCATTCATCCATCTCTCGCATTTCCTCCAAGCGCATTCTTGTTGGCTCATTAACACTTCTCTCGCATTTCCTCCAAGCGCTTTCTGCTTGGCTCAATCACCCTTCTCTCGCATTTCCTCCAAGCGCTTTCTGGTTGGTCCATTCAGCCTTCTCTCGCATATACTCCGAGTTCTTTCTGCTTGGCCCATTCAGCCTTCTCTCGCATATACTCCGAGTTCTTTCTGCTTGGCCCATTCAGCCTTCTCTCGCATTTACTCCAAGTTATTTCTGCTTGGCTCATTCACCCTTCTCTCGCATTTCCTCCAAGCCTCTCACATTTCTTCCAAGTGCTTTCTGCTGGGCTCAGTTTTCTCTTGCATTTCCTCCAAGCGCTTTCTGCTTGGCTCATTCACCTATCTCTCGCATTTCCTCCAAGCACTTTCTGCTTGGCTCATTCACATTTGTCTCGCATTTCCTCCAAGAGCATTCTCCTTGGCTCATTCACATGTCTCCTTCATTTCCTCCAAACTCTTTCTGCTTGGCTCAGCCTTTTCTCGCATTTCCTCCAAGCGCTTTCTGCTTGGCCCATTCAGCCTTCTCTCACATTTCCTCCAAGCGCTTTCTGCTTGGCTCATTCACCCTTCTCTCGCATTTCCTCCAAGAGCTTTCTTCTTGGCTCATTCACCCATCTCTCGCATTTCTTCCAAGCGCTTTCTGCTTGGCTCATTCACCCTTCTCTCGCATTTCCTCAAAGCACTTTCTGCTTGGCCCAATCAGCCTTCTCTCGAATTTACTCCGAGTTCTTTCTGCTTGGCCCATTCAGCCTTCTCTCACATTTACTCCAAGTTCTTTCCGCTTGGCTCATTCACCCTTCTTTCGCATTTCCTCCAAGCCTCTCGCATTTCCTCCATGCGCTTTCTGCTTGGCCCATTCAGCCTTCTCTCACATTTCCTCCAAACTCTTTCTTCTTGGCTCAGCCTTCTCTCGCATTTCCTCCAAACTCTTTCTTCTTGGATCACCCTTCTCTCGCATTTCCTCCCAGCGCTTTCTGCTTGGCTCATTCACCCTTCTCTTCTATATCCTCCAAGCGCTTTCTTCTTGGCTCAATCACCCATCTCTCGCATTTCCTCAAAGAGCTTTCTTCTTGGCTCATTCACACTTCTCTCGCATTTCCTCAAAGCTCTTTCTGCTTGGCTCATTCACCCATCTCTCGCATTTCCTCCAAGCCTCTCACATTTCTTCCAAGTGCTTTCTGCTGGGCTCAGTTTTCTCTTGCATTTCCTCCAAGAGCTTTCTTCTTGGCTCATTCACCTTTCTCTCGCATTTTCTCAAAGCCCTTTCTGCTTGGCTCATTTACCTATCTCTCGCATTTCCTTCAAGCACTTTCTGCTTGGCTCATTCACATTTGTCTCGCATTTCCTCCAAGAGCATTCTCCTTGGCTCATTCACATGTCTCCTTCATTTCCTCCAAACTCTTTCTGCTTGGCTCAGCCTTCTCTCGCATTTCTCCAAGCACTTTCTTTTTGGATCAGTCTTCTCTTGCATTACCTCCAAGCGCTTTCTGCTTGGCTCATTCAAACTTCTCTCGCATTTCCTCCAAGAGGATTCTTCTTGGCTCATTCACACTTCTCTCGCATTTCCTCCAAGCTCTTTCTGCTTGGCTCATTCATCCATCTCTCGCATTTCCTCCAAGCGCATTCTTGTTGGCTTATTCACACTTCTCTCGCATTTCCTCCAAGCGCTTTCTGCTTGGCTCAATCACCCTTCTCTCGCATTTCCTCCAAGCGCTTTCTGGTTGGTACATTCAGCCTTCTCTCGCATTTACTCCGAGTTCTTTCTGCTTGGCCCATTCAGCCTTCTCTCGCATTTACTCCAAGTTATTTCTGCTTGGCTCATTGACCCTTCTCTCGCATTTCCTCCAAGCCTCTCACATTTCTTCCAAGTGCTTTCTGCTGGGCTCAGTTTTCTCTTGCATTTCCTCCAAGCGCTTTCTGCTTGGCTCATTCACCTTTCTCTCGCATTTTCTCAAAGCCCTTTCTGCTTCGCTCATTTACCTATCTCTCGCATTTCCTCTAAGCACTTTCTGCTTGGCTCATTCACATTTGTCTCGCATTTCCTCCAAGAGCATTCTACTTGGCTCATTCACATGTCTCCTTCATTACCTCCAAGCGCTTTCTGCTTGGCTCATTCAGCCTTCTCTCGCATTTCCTCCAAACTCTTTCTTCTTGGATCAGCCTTCTCTCGCATTTCCTCCCAGCGCTTTCTGCTTTGCTCATTCACCCTTCTCTTCTATATCCTCCAAGCGCTTTCTTCTTGACTCATTCACCCATCTTTCGCATTTCCTCCAAGCGCTTTCTGCTTGGCTCAATCACCCATCTCTCGCATTTCCTCCAAGCGCTTTCTGCTTGGCCCATTCAGGCTTCTCTCACATTT
>NW_015405696.1:0-2629 GCF_001527695.2 Protobothrops mucrosquamatus
ATATCTGTAGCAAAGGAAGGTTTCATTAATAAGGAAAGGAGAAAGTAAACACAGAAATACACTCTGTATATCAGAGAAATACACATGCGATGGCTTCACACAGTACAGTAATAAAACCAAAATGTACCATATTGTGACTTACAGCCTGTGGCTTACACTATTTTGATTTGTAAACCATGGCTTGTATCTGTCCAGTGAATTGTAGCTTATTAAATAAATAATTAATAAACAATGGATTAAAATGTGAGGCAGGCCAGTCCTAAAGTCTTGTTAAAAATGTAAAGAGGAAGAGGTTTGAGCAAAAGGCATATCACCATACGTTAAATTCCCAGTTTAAAGTATTATTTATTTATTCATTTAGATCAGGGGTGTCAAACTGCCGGCCCATGGGCCGGACGCGTCATGTGGAAGCTGCGCCCACCCCATTGCCGGCAATGGCAAAACCAGTCCGATACGTTGCGCGACGTCACGAGTTTGACATGCCTGATTTAGATATATAAGGGTGTCCAAATTCCATGCTGGCTTTGGGCAGCACAGAAATAAATGCAAGTACAGTATCTAAAAATGAAAGAAAATAAGCATTATATGAGGGTGGGGGAATATCACCCTGCTTGATAGCTGCCTAAAGAAAAGCTTGTCATAATTACGTCTTGCCACTCCCTACAAGCTTTCCCAGACTTTGCTTGTTGGAAACTGGCAGAAAAACACAAATCCCAGTCATGAGAAGTCCTCACTTACTGATGCGTAATTCTCACTTAACAACAGCAACAAGGACTGCTGGGATTGCTATCTCTGTGATGCGATCACATGGAATCATGCTTTATAACCGCATTGCTTAGCGACGGAAATTCTGATTCCCAATTACCATTGTGAAATGAGGACTACCTATATACGATACCATTTGTTTTTGTTCTCTATATATTATTTTTCTTCTTTGCACATTAAAGCAATACCTGTTTTAAAAATCCCTGCCTTTTTAGTTTATTACAAATATTATAACCTCTAAGAAAGGAACATCAAAGGATCTGAAGGCAGCACTGGTTTACTAACAATTATTTCACACAACAAAGAAGAGAGACCAACCCATTATCAGCCAGAGCTGAAACAGCAGTAGTTTCTGAACTACTGCAGTCTTTTCTATTTCAGGTATTATTATGAGAAGTGCTCTGGAATAGCCTTAATATTATTTTATCAAGTTACTTTCAAAGCAAAAGCAAATAAAAGAAACTGTAATAACCCAGCCTTTCATACCCTTTCTGCTTGAATAAGCCTCTTAACCTTTGACTGAATAAATAAATCAGTTGCTTAAGGCAACTCAAAGATGGTTATTAAATTGGTGTGCTTGTTATTTCCATGTAAAAACACCATCAGCGGAGCAGAGGGTTTAATTAGGGAATACTAAGATTAGACTAGCAGCTTTCCCTTTCTCACCACCCATGCAGCCAACCAGAACTTATTCCTCCAGCCTAAATTAAATTACAGAATGGAGAGTGGCTAGTTGGACTATCACAGATTTTATTTCCCTGGCAGAAAGACAGTCCAGAATCCAAACAGAGTTAATGTTTCATGTGACTTTTCAACCGTTCAAATGACTTCTAATATGAGGGCGACTTTTATCTACAATTAGGATTTCTACTGCAGGTATAAAATACATTATCCTGGAAGCTTTTGAATTTTAAGGATGAAGAGGGGGGGGGGGCAAATTATATATGGATAAAAGTCTATTCATGCAGGAAAGTTCTAATATACTTGGAAAGTTCAAGTTTGTATCTATTCTGCCAATTAAGTCCTGAAAGTGCCATGCCAAAACTGTTGTCAGTATAACTAATTTAGCTCTAATAGCAAAATATAAATATTTTGAATGGAGTATTTTACTTCGCTTTCAAAGTCTCTCCATATCCGTGCCATGAAGCTTCTTCATCTAGTTGTATTTCTCTAAGAACACGGCTAGGTTTATAAGCAGCGTTGATCAACAAAGAGAGAACCTAAATTCAGAGAGAGAGAAAAATAGATGTAATATATTAATGTGATCAATAAGACTTATTTTAATAATTGTTGTGACTTAGCTGTTTAACTCTATTTATATGACCAGCATAACAAGTTTCTAACAGTAAATGCAAAGCAAACCTGTCATTAATTCCTGCAATTTTCTTGGAAAGGTTTTAGAAGTGGTTTTCTCTTACCTCCCTTCCTAAGGCTGAGAAAAAGTGACTGGCCCAAGACCTTCCAGGTGATTTTATGTCTAAGGCGGGACTAGAATTCACAATCTCCCACTTTCTAACCTGGTACCTAATTACTGCACCAAACTGGTTCTCAACTAAGCACTTAACAGTGTATAATTAGGAACAGATATTCCAAAATCTAGTAGCATTCCACATGCAGTGTAATACAACATTTTTATTAATTTCCCTCAATTTTATTCAGGGATTACTATAAAATATTTTCCTAACAAAATTTTGTAATTAATCTAGAATGTTTTTATTTTTATGCACATTTCATTTATTTTGACTGCCAAGGAAATAAGCGAATGTCCTCCAGATGGAAAAAGGTTGTGAAGAGAATTTCACTAAGCAGGAGGATTATGCAAAGGAGATAAGAAGCCAAGGTGTGAATGAGTTAATGAAAGGGA
>NW_015405697.1:0-2629 GCF_001527695.2 Protobothrops mucrosquamatus
TTCTCCTCTCCTCCCTTCCTCCCGCTATCCATTCTTTCTCCATGCTTTTTCCTCCCTCCCTCCTTCTCCATCTCTTCTCCGCCTCCTTCCCTCCCTCCCTTCCTTCTTCTTCCCTTCCTCTCTTCCTCCATCTCTTCTCCCCTCTTCCCTTCCTCCTGCCATCCATCCTTTCTCCATGTCTTTTCTTTTCCTTCCTTCCCTTCCTTCCTTTTTTCTCCCTTCCTTCCTTCCTCTCTTCTTCCTTCTCCATCTCTTCTCCCCTCTTCCCTTCCTCCTGCCATCCATCCTTTCTCCATGTCTTCTCTTTTCCTTCCTTTCCTTCCTTCCTCCCTTTTTCCTCCCTCCCTCCTTCCCTTCCTCCTTCCTTCCTTCTCCGCCTCTTCTCCCTCCCTCCCTCTCTCCCTCCCTCCCTCCCTTCCTTGCCAGCTGAAGGGTTCTTGCAGGCCATCCAGTCCAACTCCTTTCTCAATGGCAGGAATGCAAAAGTGAATGCAAGTTTAAAGTTGCCCGACTTCTTTTTGAAGCCTCCCAATAAGAGGAAGCCTCTTTCCTCACATCTTTGGTGTCACATGAATTTGCTCTTACCAGTAATCTGGACTGTGGTAGCACCTAATCAATCTAACACATTTTACTAAAAGAAACAGGTTTGGAGGGTGAGAGCATATAACATCAAACAAACAATCAAGCAGAAAACAACAGCCTAATTGAGGAACTACCAAGGAGAAAAGTGCACCCCCCACCAACTATGGAAGGGCAAGCTACTGCATATAAACAAGGAGCCAACCCACACCCTACCTAGCACTGACAATATTACCTAGTTGAGTAATGAAATGTCTGCAAGAAAACAAGCAAGCTCAGAGAGCACCAGAGTCATCACAAGAGCATCTTTCTCCTTGAGGTCCTGACTCATTGGTCATAACAAGGCCTCTCTGATCTTAAATTTAACCTACAGCCTTATATCCTCCATGATTGTCTGAGAATTATCTGCACATCATTATATTTTAAATAGCATGTATCCCAATTTAACTATGAGCTGTGCAAACAGCATCACATCTGATCTGCAATTCCCATCCAACTTCTTCCTTGATAACCCCACCCGATTCTAATTTTGAAATAGGAAAAAAAAGTTCTTTTCGTAGACTTCTTCTCCAATTGCATCATTTTATAACAATTCCACCCTGCCCCAAATGCTTATCTTTTCCCTTAAGAAACCACCTTTCCTCAGAGAAGAGCTCCTTCAGCCTCTTGATTATTCTGGTTGTCCTTTTGAGTGGCTTCAACATTACCGTATCCTTTTTTGAAAAGGATGATCAGAAGGCTACATTCAAGAGAAACCACCACATTAAACCATTTTTTTCCTGTTCAATCATATCTTCTTGGAAACTGCCTGGAGTACTCCCTGCAGTTTTCTTGGCAAGGTTTTTCAGAAGCGGTTTGCCATTGCTTCCTTACTAGGGCTGAGAGAAAATGACTGGCCCAAGGTCACCCAGATGGCTTTTTGGCCCAGGGCAGGACAAGCTAGAACTCACAGTCTCCTGGTTTCTAGCCTGATGCCTTAACTACTACACCAGGATAGGCAACCTTGGCTCTTTTATGACTCGTGGACTTCAACTCCCAGAATTCCTGAGCCGGCCATGCTGAGGGGAAAGGGAGAGGTTTCCAAGCTGAGCCATGCTGGCTCAGGAATTCTGGGAGTTGAAGTCCATGAGTCATAAAAGAGCCCAGGTTGCCTACCCCTGTGACTAGACCAAAACTGACTCTCATAAAACCTTTAGGAGATTGCTTTTTTTGAGATTCTTTCTCTAACGATTTCCAGAAGGATATGTACTTTTTTCCATCGCAACTGCATACTGAGTTCATGTTTTCACCCTGAATCCATCCCAGCACCAACATTTCTTTCCTGACCAATCAACTCTCAAGAGTTGGTCTGCTTATGTTTTGTTTGGGCCAACATGCATCATCCCCCTATTTAGATCCATTATGGGCCTCTTTTTTGTTTGACCTCTTTGATTGGAAAGCTATGTAAATGGTGATTTTGCTCCACCATAATCAATCCCGCTGTGCAACATGAGGGAGTTCCTGTTTTCTCCTCTGTCATTCTGTGGTTGGTTTCCTCTCCCACATCGCCATCTGGTATCTGGTCTTTTCACAGCCTATCACCCCTTTACGTTCTCGCCCCCCCTTGAGTTGCTGGGGCGGGAACGCACTATTAAAACCAGTGTTATTAAGGCATAAATAAATATTATGTTTGTTCTCCTTGGAATACTCAAGATGCTGAAATGACTGGCTTAAATTAAGGAAGAGGCTTCAGTGTTAGACATCTTTTTGCCATTTGGAAATGAAGGAGGGTTGTTGTGTTTTTTTTTTAGGTTGGACAATAATCTTCATTTATACATCTGAGGCTGCCTCAGATTTTCCAGAATTACAGACTGCACAATGCCCTAATCCCTAAACCTGTGTTAAACTACGCACACATATAATTGCTGTGTTCATTGTGCACACTCTGTCCAAGCCAGAACAGTAAATCTTCTTAGAACTTAATGGGATGGCTGAGTTTACACCCCAGAAGCTGAAACATAAGCTATCTAACCTTGTTCTAATATGTTAGACTAGTCAATCTACAGTTGGA
>NW_015405698.1:0-2629 GCF_001527695.2 Protobothrops mucrosquamatus
CACGTGATCTTGATTCTATCCCTCTGTTAATGCAGCCTAGCACTGTGTTGGCTTTTTTGGCAGCTGCAGCACACTGCTGGCTCATATTTAAGTGATTGTCCACTAGGACTCCAAGATCCCTCTCACAGTTACTACTATTGAGCAAGGTACCCCCTATACTATACCTGTACATTTGGTTTTTCTTGCCTAAATGTAGAACTATGTCGAGAAGAAGTCTGTCCTCAGTTCTGAAAACAGGACAAAAAGTGATAGGATAAAGTTATCCTTTCTTCTCACTTACAAATGCTTTCCAGTCCTAGTTATGCTATGTAGGAGCTCTTGGAGGAAAAAGGAGAAGAGAATTCCAACAAGTGCAGGAGAAATCTCTCCATAATTATTTAATAATGGGATCAGACACATGCTGTTGGTGAAGCACAATTGTTTACCAGAGGTAGCAAAAGACAACCTAAAAACGAGTGGGTTGCAACCCCCCTTTACATAGAATTATGCAAATTAGAATGTAGCTATGCTCAAATACAGCAATGCCTTAATAATTGATTGGACATACCAATCTATCCAGCAGTTTCCATTAAACCTTATTTTTGCATCCACTTCTAGGTTACACAATTTCTAAACAGGGATGTAACAATGGCAGGTCTCCTACAGAACCTTGACTTCTATGTCATGCCAATAATGAACGTGGATGGTTATGAGTATACATGGACTAATGTAAGTATAAACCTTTTCTAGATATATTATGAAATTTGATCTGGAAAGTCCAAATAATCTACACTGAGATGATTTTTTACAATGTTGCATTATGTTATGCATCATAGCACAGTATTCAAATCAATAAGGTTTGTGCTGCGGGATTGCCTCTTTTCTTTTAAACGTTGCTAGAGGAGGGAATGCAAATTTCCTGCTAAATCGCACAAAAAAAACATTACCTTCTAATTTAAATTTTTACAGAATGATTCATTCTTTGACCTTTTTTTCCGGGAATTAGATGCTCACTATATTTATTTATTAAATGTATTTTTATAAGTATACTTACAAAAAAGAATACTTTTATAAATGTATTGTCTAAATTTGTGTTTGATGCTGGAACAATTTATTTCCAAATTTGGTGGAAGTTTCAAACTTAGCAATGAACTTCACATTTGGCTTTCTTTCACTGGGGCTCATCTCAACAAAATTCTGCACCTCGTGAAAGCAGGGAAATTCATCTTGGCCCACAGATGAATGACAGGAACCTTGCCTGATAGTGTACTGTACATCCATAGAGAAAGATAAGGCAAGATAATTCTACTTTCCAATAGGTTGCTGATACTCACTTGGATCTGCAAGATGGGCTTAGCAATAGCTGAGTGTTTAGTTTAAGCTACCTTGATTTATATCTTCACTTCACATTAGATGAACTTGATAACCTATACATTCTGGTTTGGTTCAGAAACCGGGTAAACTCTAATGCGGCTAGTTCTTAGCTTAGCCCATGGTGAACCTTACCACGGTGGTTGTAAACATGGTTACAGTTTTCTCTAACTCTAAACCCTTGTACCCATGTTTAACACGATGTGTGAATCTAGAATCTCAGTCCCATCTCACTCACAGATTGTTGCAGGGAAGAAAAAGGTGAAAAGCAACTCTCCTGAACACATTAGGAAAATAGATGGGGTAGATCAAGGGTGTCAAACTCAATTTCATGGAGGGCTGCATCAGCATTGTGGTTGCCCTTGGGGGGCCGGGTGGGTGTGGCCAGGGTGGGTGCAACCTACTGGGTGAGCGTGGATGGAGTGGGTGTGGCCTACTGGGTGGGCATGGCCAGCTCGACATCGTTTGCGTCAAGGGTGCCTATGGGGGCCTGGGCAGGAGTGGGACAGATCTGAGGGTCTCTAGCAGAAGGGGGTGGGACCGGGGCAAGCGCCAAGGCACGGTCCATTTCTTCATTCCTCACAAAGGGTGACACCTCCCCAGCATGCACCCAGGGGGTGGGTCCAATGCAGCAGGGGCTGGTTCCTCGCTGTTTCCAGACGGCCTTGTGGAGCTAAGACTGAATATGTTTCACCATAGATGGCCACCACAAAATTGTACATTGGCTCCTGGCTGGTCTGGGCCAGGGCCAAGGCAGCGGGGGCCGTTCCCTCACTGTTTCCAGGATGGCTTTGCGGACCACATGAAACCACTTTCCGGGTCACATCTGGCCCCCGGGCCTTGTTTTTGACATGTCTGGGGTAGATGGACAGAGAGAGGTATGTTGGTCCCAAGTTCTCCTTAGCCTAATTACTGTAAAGTGAAACAGACATGTTCACCAACGTTTTAACTTTAACCAGAAAGATGCTTCTGCTCAACAAGCATGGATTTCTTACTACAGTCATCTATTTTTCAAGCTTGGGACTGCCAACAGCACTTGGAGCATTAACGGCCTTAGTACTAGATTCCAGACTTCATGCGCTTACAAGCGCTTCCCCTTTTTGTCTGCAATGCGTATTACTTTGGCTACCGTGCCCACAATCAAAACAAATACTGTAGCAGTTTTGACTCACACATTTACTTGCTTCCGCGGATCAACCTTAGAATGTACAATAGTGCACTTTGCCCGCTCAGAAAACACTGCAATATCAACAGGTGGTTCTTTTGGAAGTCTTGTTTC